>NC_135145.1:24532572-24834285 GCF_051014445.1 Colletes latitarsis
ACCCAGACCTAACCCAGACCTAACCCAGACCTAACCCAGACCTAACCCAGACCTAACCCAGACCTAACCCAGACCTAACCCAGACCTAACCCAGACCTAACCCAGACCTAACCCAGACCTAACCCAGACCTAACCCAGACCTAACCCAGACCTAACCCAGACCTAACCCAGACCTAACCCAGACCTAACCCAGACCTAACCCAGACCTAACCCAGACCTAACCCAGACCTAACCCAGACCTAACCCAGACCTAACCCAGACCTAACCCAGACCTAACCCAGACCTAACCCAGACCTAACCCAGACCTAACCCAGACCTAACCCAGACCTAACCCAGACCTAACCCAGACCTAACCCAGACCTAACCCAGACCTAACCCAGACCTAACCCAGACCTAACCCAGACCTAACCCAGACCTAACCCAGACCTAACCCAGACCTAACCCAGACCTAACCCAGACCTAACCCAGACCTAACCCAGACCTAACCCAGACCTAACCCAGACCTAACCCAGACCTAACCCAGACCTAACCCAGACCTAACCCAGACCTAACCCAGACCTAACCCAGACCTAACCCAGACCTAACCCAGACCTAACCCAGACCTAACCCAGACCTAACCCAGACCTAACCCAGACCTAACCCAGACCTAACCCAGACCTAACCCAGACCTAACCCAGACCTAACCCAGACCTAACCCAGACCTAACCCAGACCTAACCCAGACCTAACCCAGACCTAACCCAGACCTAACCCAGACCTAACCCAGACCTAACCCAGACCTAACCCAGACCTAACCCAGACCTAACCCAGACCTAACCCAGACCTAACCCAGACCTAACCCAGACCTAACCCAGACCTAACCCAGACCTAACCCAGACCTAACCCAGACCTAACCCAGACCTAACCCAGACCTAACCCAGACCTAACCCAGACCTAACCCAGACCTAACCCAGACCTAACCCAGACCTAACCCAGACCTAACCCAGACCTAACCCAGACCTAACCCAGACCTAACCCAGACCTAACCCAGACCTAACCCAGACCTAACCCAGACCTAACCCAGACCTAACCCAGACCTAACCCAGACCTAACCCAGACCTAACCCAGACCTAACCCAGACCTAACCCAGACCTAACCCAGACCTAACCCAGACCTAACCCAGACCTAACCCAGACCTAACCCAGACCACCGCACACCTAACCACCGCAGACCTAACCACCGCAGACCTAACCACCGCAGACCTAACCACCGCAGACCTAACCACCGCAGACCTAACCACCGCAGACCTAACCACCGCAGACCTAACCACCGCAGACCTAACCACCGCAGACCTAACCACCGCAGACCTAACCACCGCAGACCTAACCACCGCAGACCTAACCACCGCAGACCTAACCACCGCAGACCTAACCACCGCAGACCTAACCACCGCAGACCTAACCACCGCAGACCTAACCACCGCAGACCTAACCACCGCAGACCTAACCACCGCAGACCTAACCACCGCAGACCTAACCACCGCAGACCTAACCACCGCAGACCTAACCACCGCAGACCTAACCACCGCAGACCTAACCACCGCAGACCTAACCACCGCAGACCTAACCACCGCAGACCTAACCACCGCAGACCTAACTCCCCACCTAGGCCCCCCCACCTGGGCCCCCCTACCTGGGCCCCCCCACCTAGGCACCCTGACCTGTGCCCCCTGACCTAAGCCCCCTGAGCTAAGCCCCCTGAGCTAAGCCCCCTGAGCGAAGCCCCCTAATCTAAGCCCCCTGATCTAAGTCCCCTGACCTCAGCCCCCTGAGCTAAGCCCCCTGAGCTAAGCCCCCTGATCTAAGCCCCCTGATCTAAGTCTCCCTGAGCTAAGCCCCCTGAGCTAAGTCTCCCTGAGCTAAGCCCCCTGAGCTAAGTCTCCCTGAGCTAAGCCCCCTGATCTAAGTCTCCCTGAGCTAAGCCCCCTGATCTAAGCCCCCTGATCTAAGCCCCCTGATCTAAGCCCCCTGATCTAAGCCCCCTGATCTAAGCCCATTGACCTAAGCCCCCTGACCTAGGTGGGTGGCCGCACTTAAAGGTTTTCTGCCGGTTGTACCCAGGAATGTCGCGGAGGCCTGTTCGAGACTCAAGGTTGATCAGAGCACGGGGGTTGGATATTGTCCTAAGCTTAGATAATTATTATTTATCACATAAAGCAGTCCTAGGTTAAAGGAACTGACGATTGCTTTATTGATGAAAAATCAATTTGTGTCAGAATAAGAAATACAAAACTTTTAAAGATTTATAATTATCTCAAGAAGATACATTAAGGATAAATTACAATTGATTTAGTTTGTACATTTATTTAACAAGCAACTTAGGTACAAGGTTTCAGGTGTACAATTTGTCTCTAAATTAGTTTTCCCTGCATGAAACAATAGCACGACACTAATGTCTCATACATGAACTACAATCGACAATTGCAATTAATTCTGTGACTTATCGTTTCGTACAAGTCAAGGATCGGCAATCAACGTGACAATTTTTATCTCTTTCCTGAGACAAGATTCTCAACTAGAAAATTACGTTTGTAATGGAACTCGAACGTTCAACGATACAACTACTTGTTCTAAAATATAATTCAATTCGCGATCGTTGACTCGACTAATGAAAATTATTGTCCTTTCGTGTTCGAACGGAAAATCAAGCGAAGAATGGCAAATGAAAATTCTCTCGATCGCAAGATAAATACATTATTATTGTCCTTCGTTTCTTGGAAAATACATTTGGCGAAGATCATGGACCGATTATCGGGACGAAAGTTATTCCTAACGCGAAAACACCACTCGTTCTGTCACAATGTACCATCTATATTTTCCAATGCATTTATTATTTATTCAAGTGTCGATTCTTGGATATCTCTTTATTTCTTCTTATTAGACGCTATATGAATCGCACAATATGTATATGCATATGTATATGTATGCTCGTAGCTTTTGATTCTTTGCTTTTCGCTCGCCTAACTACCCAATTCTCGTCGACTTTTAAGGCAGACTTTCATGTAATTGACGAAAGGTGATAGTAGTATCGCTAATTTTTCATTCGACGATTCGGAAAATATAAAGTTTATTTCGTATTCTGAACACAAGACCTGTACATTTTCTCTTTCTAATTATAATACTTTTCGTGTAATCATGCATATTTTATTTATCGACAAAAAAAACGTTTTCGACCTTCTTGAAATCATTTTCAAGTGTACGTAACAAACTCTACAATAATCGTATTTAATCAATATAAATGCACATACAGAACAAACATTTTAATATTAACCTCTTGCCTTGCGATGTAATTTTTTATTGCAAGTGCGCACCATAGTCAGGCACTAAACTATTCATGTTGATTAGAAACGAGCAGCGAAACTGATACAAGAAAACCAACAAAATGAATTCTTTTCAAAAGACCAAATTCTAAGTAATAATATAGAATGCGATTAATTAAACTACGAGTGTGACTCATTTTTCTCATCTTCCACTCGTACTTAACACCACCAGTGATCTCGTATTTATCATATTTAATCCATAATATTGCCATAAGTCTAACTCGATATTGTAAAGCAAGAAATTATGTGTATAATATCAATGTGAAGTAACAAACCTTTCTATTAATATTATACTCCTTGCTCTACATGTGCATTTATATTGTTCACATTCTATTTAAATTTCAAGTTTCATGTAAAATTACACCATCTCGTACAACTCGTTCGATTCGAAATTATACATTAGCCAACATATTGAAAAATTTCGTTTCTATTATATTTCTCTTTTCGTCAAATTGCTTTCAAAATAAACAAATACTGTACGCATATTTATGATAATGTCCAAAATATTTCCTTATTTTTCTCATTAATCATTGAATATTGAAGAGCAAATGACAAATTCTACGTTTTCTGTCGTTTACGTAATCGTTGAAACCGAAGACGCAACATTAAGGTAGAACCGTTCATCCAACAAACAGACAGTGAAAAAATATTACTCGTACAGGAAACCGAAAACGCTTCGACACTCTTTGCCTCCAAAGCTTATGGCAGTCCTATCGACGATCATTCTGTTCGTTTATCGCGATCGTACAACTATGTAATTTTAACTATAGAACGTAGAAAATGACAATTCCTGTTCAGGAGAATTCTGTTCGCTTTATTTAACAGGCTCGCGACGGGCCTGAATTTACCACCGGTGGTTCAGTCTGTCGTGAACGTGTTAAGTGCCACCAAGTCACGAACAGAGAGTCACGATTCATACCAAGTCGGCAACCAAGTCAAACTCAAACTTATACATATAATTTCGTTTTGAAAAGATTAGACCATGATAATCGGTCACCACAATGACATAGCTAAAAACTCAATTAATCATTTCTATTGTATATGTATATACAGAATGTGCACGTATTCTACTTTTCTAAATTGATCTCGGTTGTAGATTTTACCGAAAAAAAAGAAGAAAAAATCTTTCCACTTCGAAAGCAATTGAGAATGTATTCCAACTAAATTAGTAGATAAATAGGAACGAGTATCACATAAATGAATGAAACGCTATCGATACGAAAACGTTCTTCGGTGTTCATTTCATCCCTTGTACAATCTTCCACAGACTCTTAATCAAGTATCTACATTTAATACATTCAAAGAAGCATTTACTATCTACTTATGATTTCGTTAGAAATTATTACAATACCTTAGGCACTCGAGCGAACGTTCGCGCACTTTTCATTCAAAGAAAACGAGATGCAAACAGATTCGTGCAAATAATACTGTAAATGATCGTTATCATCTTTCCAAGTAATACTTATTGTTAGCGTACATGCTTAGCCTTCTGTGACCCGAACATTCTATTCTTTTGACACTAGAAATGCCACAAAAACGATTCTTCGATAAAAGGAGAAATTATCAAATTTAACTATCAGGAGCCGCAGAAAGTTTTTTTTCATCGAGCGTAACTTAAGTAGTTTTATTCATCGAGCAATGGTCTCTATTCCAGCTAAAACGAATACTAGCAGCAAAGCGGCAAAAAATAAATGAAACCTACAGATTTATAGAAAATAGGCCTAAATTTATAGGTTTCGTTTATTTTTTGCCGCTTCGCTGCTATTCGCTTTACCGTTCAGCCGTCAGCCACAACGTTTGGGAAACATTAGTATGTGCTACCATAGACTCGAGAGGAGGAGAAAATGGAATATTAACGGAAGAATAGAATAAAAAAGAACAGACTATTGTGGGGGAAAAAAAAAAAAAACCAGGAAAATGAAGTAAAAAACTATAAATTCGAATAACGGAGTGTAACAACGGGTTACAGAGAGTAAACGCTAGGCTAATACTTGCAAGTTAAGCGTAAAAACATTGTACGAAAATAATCGAATCACGCCGACCTCGGGTTCCTACTATCGCACCTACTATCCTAGACCACATATTCTTACTCTGAATCTCACACGCACGTTTTCCATGACAAAATATCCTATCTGAAGCTTCGTTTAAGGTAACGGTGTATGACCCGCGGTTTCCACGTGTTTTCTTGCTTCTGTACTCTCTCTCTCGGTTTCCTTCGCCGCGTTTTCCAATTCCGTTTTGCGGACCAAAGCATAGTTATTCAAGTACTCGACCACTTGCATGTGTCCAAAGGTTTCTGCCTCGTCTATCGGTCGTTTCCCCCACCTGGAAATATTTCATTTTCTTCACTTTTTTACGGCCAATGCACCCACCCAATTCATTAACGGGCCAATCTCCTTTTCAACTAAAAAATCAGTCTACAGTGGTCATTGCATGCTTTGCTGTGCAACGTATATTCTTAAAAAAAGAAAACATTCGAATCATATTTTCGATTACCAATCGGAATACCCTGGGAGAAATAAAATTTCGGTACAATCGATCACATTTCTCGATACATATTTGTTTCCGAAACAAACCATCGGAACGTTATTTACCTATCCTTGGGATCGTCTGGAACACCGCATTGCTCGATCAAAAATTCGACACAGTCCAAATGCCCTTCACTGGCAGCCAGATGCAGGGCTGTTCTTCCATCATAGTCTGATAATGTCATGTCCATTCCGCTTAGTCGATGGCTACAACCATGATAAACGGCTAAACTATATACTGGATCTGGGTTTATCTTATCGATAAACTACTATTTCCTCTAATTTTCTATTACTTTATTCGAAATTACAACTCACCGTCTCATCGCGGTAACGTCGCCACTGGCCGCGCTGAACAAAAGGTTCACGATGGACAGCCCTTTCGTTTCATATTTGTGCCTCCTCGGATCCTTCTTGTTCGTCGCGTGCTTTAGATTATCGTACCTGTGATCATAGTAGGTGCTACACTAATCGGGACGGGATGGAAAATGACGGGAGACAATGAAAATAGTCCCAGTGACGTCGGTCGTTGGTCGTCCGTATTTAGATTCCAAGACGTAGGCAGACATTTTCCAGGTGGGTTTTGTTCGTGCGGGTTAATGTGTAGCGGAGGTTGTGAGAAAAGCAAAGGAAAGGAAATAAATAGTTGATTAATGTGTTATCACTCACAGTCGAGATTCAAAAGTGAAAAAGTAGTGAAAAGTAGTGAAAAGTTCAAACCAAGATAATCAAATGCGAAATCTCCTAGTAAAAATAATTCATTTCTCCGAGACATTCGATCCTATTTATTTTTTCATTACGTTTATTTCTTTTTCTTTTCTAAATAATTATTTAAAAGATATTATGTCCAAATAATTATTTAAATAACTGTTTAATAGAATAAACGTAGGAAATTCGACTCGTTCCAATACAATCTTCTCCATCTCTGTTGCTAAAGTGTATCAAGTTTTCGCGCATGCATGTCAAAAGTGTAAATTTTCTTCTACGCGACCACGTTAAACAATTTCCATTGAAAACAAGTCGATAAACACTAAACGTACCTATGAAAATTGAACTCGGAAACAAGTTCTTCGCAAAATTGTACGCCTCGACACGAGTTGCCAAGAGGATCCAATGGTGGTGACCATGTGCAAATTCCCATTACGTTTGGAATAACTACCAATAGGCTTCCTGACACCCCAGATTTCGCCGGTATACCTACCTGTGTTCAAAATACATTTTCTTTCACAATACTGCGCTCGGATCATTCAATAATTTTCACTATTTATATACAATTTTAAATTTCACACTTTTTATTCTAGAGGAAAGAGTTGCTGTAAAAATGTTCTTTCGACAACATACACTACGTGTCCTAACTATAAATAGGATTACCATTTTGAATAAAATTTATCAATTGATGAATCTTTAATTGCAAATATTCTACTATTGGAAAGAGGCTTATATGTACATATAACTTCGTATAGCTTCATAAACGGGAGGAGCCTGAAAAATTTAAACTGCTTCGGTGGCCCAAAGGCCCGAAGGCCTTGCTGTCTCCTTCTTAAACGAACCTACTATTCGACAAAATGGGCATTGCGAGTAATTTACTTACCTTAAACGCAAATTGACCACTGTAGTCGTACATGCCACAGCTGTGCATCAGACTCAGGACATCTCGAACGCTGTCAGGTTTCAGGACCTTCTCCTCGGTAATGGGACATATACCGCCATTGGCTAACGTAGCCGCCATCACCGACATTGTGTCGCAGTTTGCTTCCATGGAACAGCACTTTAAATGAAAACAAACATAGAAATACATATGTATACGTGTAGAGAGCGTTCGGTCAAATTTCTTGAAAAACATACTTGAAAGTAGAAATCCATTATTTCGCGCAAATTCGTTTTATCAGGATAGCAATTGTGCTCCCTCATGTAAAATCCAAGAGCGTAATTCCTGTCGGCAGCCTCTCGTTCCGATAGAAAGACAGCATTGTTGAAGCCGAGGTTCTCTCCACCGGCCAGTTTCTTAAAATAATTCATTGCAAAGTCGAATTTTTCCGCCAGAGTCATCTCAGGTTTTATTAGAGACTTCAGCAAGGAACAAACCAGTATCGCCCCAGCGTTGATCATAGGATTGTGGGGTTTCTCTATCGAACAAATTTCGGTTACCATTAACCCATTCTGTGTCAAAAGATTTACATTCTCGATGATTCTTTCTTTTCTTCTTTCGTTTACCGAGACAAACTTACTGTTATAATCCAGTACCAATTCGTTAAAGTTCCGTCCGGACGGCTCCTGGCCGACGTATCGATGAACGACTTCCTGCCCCAACCTGTCCAGAGCAATGGCGTAGGTCAGGGGCTTGCTGCAGCTCTGTAAGGTGAATGGAATGGACGTGTCCCCGATGCTGAACCTCTGTCCATCGATCGTGCACACCGAGACACCCCAGTAATCCGGATTCATTCTAGCCAGTTGGGGAATATAAGAGGCAACCTTGCCCTCCGAGTTTGACTTGCATTTCCAATAAAAGTCCTCTATGTGTTTCGTGAAACCTGACCAATCCGGGATTATGAACTGGTGTCTAAATGCTCGTGAAATCAATACTATGTTAGGATTTATGACCCTGCAATCAGAATGGAAACTTCTGTAATAAACATACATTTTATCTATATGCTTGTACAAGTCATAAATTATCTAGTTCCATTGTCGGAACCTCCTCCACCATGCGACTGTTAATTTTTAGTTAAATGAGAACAGAAATTTTTCTTGGGACATCTTCTTTTCTCCGAGGCCGGCAAACTCCAAAAAATTCTATTTCGTGATTATACATATGTATATGTAATATGTATACCATTCTGACACCACTGTTTTAGTGGTCTATCTTTACCTTCTAAACTGTTCCTTGTCCAACTTCTGCGTCTCGTGCGAGACACCCTCGTGGCCTCCGCTCTTCAGATGTTCTTTCCGCAAATTGTCCGAAAATTCTTCAAGTCTGGGATCGTCGTTTCGTAAACCGGTCGTCCTCAAAGCCTTGCGTGGAAAGAAAACAATGTAGAGCGCCAAGCTATCTCGGTACACCGTAACCAACTTTAACCAAGCTATCTCGCTAAATTGTCAGAGGCAGCTCATCACTGCTCAAATTATATACGTATGTAGTTATCTACTTACGGCCAAGAATTTCCCCACTGGTAGTAGACCAGTTTCTTCGTTTTTAAACATGTCGAACAGCACATCCTCGGCGTTCGTCGCCTGGTCCTGGTCTCTGGTACTGAAACCATTTCAGCAATCGATTAGTAAACGGTCTTTCAAAATTCTTAACCACTCGACTAATCAACATACGAGGGAACGCAAATGTACAAAATTTCATGCATTAGTTAATTAATTACAACTAATTAAATTGCTCAAATTAGATCATCCACACTGTATACATGCATATGTATTTACAATCTTTCTACGTATTTCGTTCTACACGTATTAAATATAGTAATAGTGAGAATAGGGAGAGAGAAAGCTTACAACGAATAACAATTAATTGTAAGGAAATTAATTATTTTCAGACCCTACACAAATAATCTCCGTTATTTATACTCTCGTGAAAGGACTCCTTGGGAACAAGTTATTCGAAATAGAATAATATTTTATAAGTTACACGGTTCAATGGAACGGTACGGTGTTGTAAATGATTGCATTTCTCATTTTGCCTCTCTAAGGACATGGAAAGAATATACATGTAATTCGAAATGGAATAAATCATAAATATCTGTAAAAGCTTTTCAATAAAAAGCATTTTCAACACAAGTTTATATCAACTTTTTTCATCCACGATTTAACCTCAGTAACATATGGTACATATACATATACCCCAACCTTATCAAACACCCTATATGTACAAGTGCATATTACAAACTATTCCGCAGCTTCTGTAGCCTTCGAATAAGTTGCGTTCCTCGTATTCTTCAATTTCAACAAGATAATTTCTTCATTTTCCCACAAATATTTCCTCTCATAAATTACTACGTAACATTCCGATTACCAACTATTGCCTTTTCCAAACTACTTACGAATAATAAGTCTCGAGTAATTTACAAAATATAAATTAAATTAATTACATGCTTTATACATATGTATTATATTTTTAGACTCGTTGCTCGAGTCTCTTGAAATAAAAGATATTTCTGCTTCAAATACTAATACTACTGTTCAACAAGTATTTTTATACATTTTCCCTGTCTATTTATTCATTTCGTCAAGATGATCGCGCGTTGCTTCATGCAATATAATCGATAACAACATCGCATAGTACTCACTACATATAATGGCTGTCATGAATGAAGCTGTAGTCGCTGTAAAAACACAACGAAAAGATGATCAATGCGCGAGAAAATCGGATTCATTACCTAAGGAATCGCGCCAGCATCCTTTTCGACTTATAACCTTTCTTTTCTAGCCAAATCGAGCACGCGATCTTTGATCTGATCGAGTAGTCCGAGGAAACATCCGCTGGGACTAATTCTATGCTCTCCGTCGAAACATTCTTCTTTATGCGAGGCACAACGATCATTTCGTCCTTTGCTTTCATCTTCGACTATTAAATAGACTTACAGTTTCTTTGTTCTTTAAAGGTGAGCTAGTAAAAATCTACCGATCTCGGTAAAATACAATTTCGAACGTTTTTTCAAAACTGATGGTCAAGATTTCAACTATACTTGTTGCATTCACTGCTGTAGCTAGATTTTAAGTATTTCACCAAAAATACGTTAAATAAATCACGTCACTTTGCTATCGAATCGATGTTTTCGATCAACTCGCGCATCTCGTTTTCAGACAAAGTTATTCGATAGCTTAAGCAGATGGATACTTAGTTCGCACTTAGCAGAGGATCGATAATCTTAAACATGTTTTTAGACTATGTATGCTGCGTTTCCTCGCGATTCTATGTGTGTAACGTCAACGAAGAACGTGCCTTTATATTCGTTGTAAAACACCAACCACGACCCCCCTTAGAGAACAAAATACTAGCTAAAAATGTCGTAGGTGTCAACAAGTGATTAGCAGTTTCTGCAGAATACAATTCTTTGCGGTAATCTTTAATATTTCTGGCGATGAACACTTTCGTTAATAGAAAATCTCAAGAAACATTGCTGGTGGTTTCATTGCATAACTAAGGACAAACTATAATAGGCTATGTGTTACCTATTTCTCACTGTACCATCTAATCTTCCTAATTTTTCTAAAACGTATGTATTTTATCATCTTGTCTTTATCAGTTTCCGCCAAGTCAGATAATAATCCTTCAACTTCAAAATCAACCTTACATACTGTCGATGAAATTTTAATATTTAGACAGACCTTTCCTACTTGTTTCTTTTTTTTTTGCAAATTTCAATATGATTATTTTGTAATTAATAGGCAATAATTATTTTGTTGAAAATCAATTAATAAATTCTTCATATTCTAAAAGATCTTTCCTACTCGTAAAATGCTTCAACCTTAAATTTATCTATTTTCTAACTAATGAATAATTATTATTTTCATTGGAAATGTATAAACTTTAAGCTAATATATTCATAAAAGTAAATAATACTCCTAGTTGGTCGAGGGAGTAATGTGAACATGAGGATATAAATAAATAAATAAATAAATAAATAAATAAATAAATGAGGTAATAAAATAATGGTTAAACCGTCGATGATAAATCTACTACGAAACTAGTATGCAAAAGATACTAAAAAAAATTGCTTCAGAATCAATTTCAACGAATAACACTTTCCTAAAAAAGTTTCTCTTTTCCGTTTTAGCAATCAAACGAGTCGAAATAAACACGCAGTTCGACTTAACGAGAAAAGTATCGACTCCACTACTGTGCGTACAAAATATTCTACATATGTATAGTATATAGTTTATCGAAATTGCGTTGTCGAACGTGCGATTTACGTACAACATTACGTACACAGCTATGGTTCGACAAACGATTAGATCCAATTAGAGTAACGTGTGTCCGAGAACGACAGCCAGATGGTCGACGAAAAAAGAATTTTTCAACTGAAACGTCAGCAATAAACAAACGATATTTCTTCTTCTATCTTAAATACCCGTCGAAGAAAGATACATACCAAAAAATTCTCCGAAAACGTAACAATCTCTTACTTACAATTAGTTAAGTGGATTTACATGGAATATCGACCGATCGGATATATTAAATAGCGTTTTCTATAGAAAATTAACTCGCAGCTTTGACACCTTTAAATATTGATTCTATTTCCACTACATTTAAACTTACACTCGTTATGACTTTCTCGTTTCGTTTAGTTCCTAATGGTATATGTATATGTAGAATTTTATTTGTCTTCTGAATATGAATAATGATAAGGAATAGCTATATGAATCTCACCGAGGCCAGAATTTATAAAAATCAGCAACGTCGTCCATGTAATGTCCAGAGAAATCAAAACTGTCCATTGTTCGGTGCTCGATACTTGAGAGAACTCGATCGAACACTAATCGTCCATGACTTTCGGATAAATATTTTAGCTAAATTTATTCGCCTAGTTCAACACAAGAGACTATTCTTCCTGAACGCGCGATCTTCTCGAGCAAAGTTACGGTGAACAAAGGGGCATCATCTATCGGAACGTATTTAAATAAGGAGTGGCGTCGTTGAGACAATAAATCGCGATGCTTGGGGTCGGATCTATGAAGATCGACGGTTCTCATCGACAAATACAAATATAAAACATTGAGGTAATAATTCTTTAATCGAACAAATCATTAATATCATCGGAAATGTACGGAAAACCAATTTTAAAACACAGACTTATTGTAGTTAACACGAGCATTATTATTTAGACTATTATAAAAAAAAATTTTATACACTTTCAAGTAAAAGAAATTAATAAAAAGTCCTTTTTACATATTTCATAAGTTTAAAATTATATGATTTTTCGGAAAATGACAAATCATGATATGGTTTAAAATCTTTAAAATTTTCATGTATCTCGGATACTTTGATGGTTTCAAGGTTATTAAAATATAATTATAAAATAAAGGTAAATAGTAATTATTAAACGGCAGAAAATTTTCAGCAATTCTTTCTATTCGTCCCTTTTTAATTATTTTTTTTTACTTGACCTATCCATTGATATAATTAACATTTCAATTATCATTTCTTACTAATATTCAGCAAAGAAAAAAAAAAAAAAAAAAAGAAACACAAGTTTAAATTTAAAAAATGAACACAGAATATATTGTAAAATAGTTAAACACAGAAATACTAGTTATTTAGCATGTTACACCATGCGAGATAGTAATATCATCGATTTACACGCACGATTTCCTAAGCATACCCTTCATATCGACAATGTAATCGTTTTAGATATGGAACACGACTGTCGCAAAAGATTAATTTGTGAAACTGGTCACGTGAAAAATCATAATAACACGTTGAACCAGTGTTTTCCAAAGCGATTAATGTTCTTGCATATTGTTCATTAGCCATTTTGGACAATCAAAGTTGGTCATAGTTTGAAATAATTTTTTACTCGCGCGACAGAAAAGTTACATACATAAATAACCATTATCTACATTTTTCATGTCTAATTTAATCCTATTATCATGTTCACATGTATATTTTTTCTAGTTCCAAAACAATAATGTGGCCTGTAAATAATATATTTATAACAACTATATTAAAAAATGTTTCCAAGTTTGCGTTTATCAAAATTTACCGTTCAAATTATATCCCTTTATAAGTATTCACCAACGATTATCTTATATCATTTTTTCTAATTTTGATTAGAAAAAATATTAACGGAGAATGAAGAATAATCGAGCTTTTTTTATGCGACGATCATTTGAAAGTTCTGGAAATAGGAACGATTGAGAACCGTCTGTATCGATGATATCGGATTTATTGGTTCTTCATTGTGTTCCACCAAATGCACGTATCTATTTCTTCATTGTTACGATGTACCTCGGCTAAGAAGAACACGATAAATGATTAGCCTTATTTTAAATATGCAACGCAGACGGTCGCAACGATCCGTGTAAGCAATTGGCCTATCGTATCGCGAAAGATCAACTAGAGTGGCGAACTTGTCCATTTATTGCCTGAATTATGCAATCGTGATTTCAGTGTAGTGGCTCTTTAGCTTACAACTTTATTTTCCGTATTCGAGAACCAATTTACGACTTGTTAAACGCGTGTAATTTATAGAAAAAGGTGTGCTCGTCAAGTTATTTTTTTTTTTTTGCTCTCTCGACAGTTACGACACGCTGGATGTTCCACATAAAAGAGAAAACTTTTAAAAAACTTGTTGTGTATCGTTATATTTGCTCTTTCGAACTAAGTAACGTTAATTATTTTAAACGTCACTTTAAAACTAGAAAATATATTTTAGTTACATAATCGTACAATTTCAAAAAGTCAAGCACTGCCCTCGACCGTAACAATGGAATAAGATAGAAGAATTTCTCTGAGATTTTAAATATTCAGATTCTATCATTGTTGTGCCTCGCATAATTTAGGAATTATTCGGAACTTTCGTTATCCATCCTTATGGTTCTCTTCTTACAGTCGTAGTAGACTGATGCCAGCCAGATTCATGAATCGAACCGATAGTAATTACATATCGTCTTACACGATTAAACGGAACACCGAGCTGATCACATATTTAATCATTACAAGGTGATCGACAAACGATGAGAACGAACCTTCTTTATGATACAACAATGTAGAAACGACACAATTTTTTCCGAATTTTATTACCTGATAAAATATCATGTTACCTGATGTGAAAAATCAAGGAAAAAAGTAATAATCTTTCGTTCCGAGTATCGCGAATCTAAGAATCAGTTTTCGACTCTAATAAAAATAATTGGAAAAATTAAAAAAAAAGTAACCGAATAATAAACAACTATAGGGGAAGAAAAGAGTTCGTTACCGTGTCTGAGTGCATTCTAATTCTAAGGCACTTCCGAAAGCGGCGTCCAAATATTTCAAAGTTCCGAGCTTCTTCGACGCTGGTACCGCAGCTCGTCTCTGCAATCAATCAATTACACCGTCGCAATTAGAATCTCTTGAAAAAACGCTATTATATTCTATAGAGGGTGCTACGACTACCTAAAAATCAAATTAACAGGATATTCTCATAATATAGCTCTAAAAGTAACTGATATTTAAGAGATTATTCAAAGAAACTAATATTATGTAGTTAGTTTCGATCGAAATTTTAAAGAGACATCCTTAAATTATAGAAAACAATTTTTTATCACGATTCATTTTATTGTTTATTAGTTTATGTAACATCTTGTCAAGTTTCGTCACACTCGTAAAATGAATTTTCTCGAAATCAGATAGATTATACATATTGGTATTGAACCCGTTTCCAAACTAAAGAAATTTAAAATTCTAAAATGTCCAATGTTTTAAAGAGAAATGAAATAATTATCATTCGATCGTCTGTCCCGATGTGCTAAATTTAGCGGAATTCGTAGTTGCCAAACGGGCCAACGCACAAGTTTAACCCCAACATCGGACAATTTCAAATATCTCAATGTGTTTGAGTCGAAAGAGTCGGGTAACATATTCGAAATAGAATAAAAGACGTAGAATAAAAATTGTTTGCTTTTGAAAAATTAAGATCTTGCTTTCGATGAATCAAGAGACATTTTGATCGGCAAAGCGAGTATGGGAGGTGCAGCGTACCAGTTGCCAAGCGGTTCTGTATTGATCCCGGGATAAATCAACCCCTACAGCCCTAAGCCGAAACCTGCCACGTGTTCCCTTAATTCGGATCAGTTTTACGTGCATGGGAAACTCGATGTCTGATTTTCCAGCGTTCCACTTATTTCGAATTTTATTGAAAATAAACCCAAATGCCCGTTGCGGCGAGAAAGCGTACGTACACTTCCATATATGGAAATCCTGCTGGACAGCTCGAATAACGTTACTTCTAATAGAACATTTCCACGATGCTGTGCTACCTGCGCTCAGCCCTACTGTCAGGATTGCTCTTATCTAAATACGAAGGTTACAACTTTACCAAAATGCTACGAACAAGCATTTAAAACTGCTCCTATGTAACAACAATTTATTCTAGTAAATTTTTAAACATTAAGATACTAAAGTGGAGTGAAAAGAATACACTAGTATACGTTAGGTACACGCCTCTTATTAATCTAAAAACAATAATTATTTTGTCTAATTTGATTTTTTTTCTCAACAAAGTTTGAATATAAATTATTTGTAAGAATGATGCTAAACGCTCGCATGTTTATATCTATCGCAACGATAATAGGCGTAAGTCGACTGTTTCAAGTTGCTTACGGCGCGTGTCGAGTATTTTTATCGGCGAAATGGGCCACTGCCACCGCCCACGTGGCCATCGAACGTGAATAGAATTAATGCTAGTCCGCGTGTATGGGATCGATATCATTTCTTCGTCAACCAAATAGACAATAGATAAAACTTTCTAATAGACAAAATATTGAAAACATTAATCGACGGCCAAGTGTACCTGAACTTGTTTTAACTTGTATACATATACCACCATGATCACAAGTATATTATCTACCGCCTGACCACTCCAGACCAAAGGGCTTAGTAAACTCAGAGTTAATAGGGAGTCATAAAGGGAGGGTATTTAAATGTCACCACGTTGACTCGAATGTGTTATTGCTTGTAACTCATCGAGAGACTAGACCCGGAGAGATAATTTTGCAAATAAAATTCGACAAAGAACCCAGTCTCATCAGCAAGAATACGTAGGTTTTGACTGAACGATCGTCGAGGCAACTTTCATCACTTGAAACTGTAGGGGTTCTTATTCGGAATACCGACTCTCAAAAGTAAAATTATCAAGTAGTACGTATCACGGATCAATAATTGAACCACGTTCCTCGCACCTTATTGCTCGTGTGCAGCCTTCTGAGCCCGTCCGTACTAGCTTTAACGATCTTCAGCATCCTCGTGTCCCTAATTATTTCTTTTCGTCTCGTTGAGCCAGAGTACAGTACAGAACTGCCACTCACGGGTTCACCCTTGGAATTTCTGGACACGCACGTATATTTAGGGAGAGTGACGCGGAAACGCGACCCTCGACGTCGCGATAACTAGACGGTACAGCCTGTTATAAGGGTCGCTGGGTAGTCTGCCAAGAGAAAAGCCAGCCGGTACATAGGGCACATGCGCGATTTAAACGTACCGCTAACTGTGATATTTTCACTACGTAACACGACAAAACTCTACTGATTTTTCATTCTTTTACGGATCGTTCTATTAACGATAAACATTATTTAACTAGTATTAGGTCGTCCCGTACACGTTCTTCAAACTGACGAGGATCAAATTTCCAATTTAATACAAGACAAACAAACTTTGGTCGATTCAGGGGATAGGTACTCGATCATCAACAATTCATCAAGCATCACGGAAGCTTAAGGTTTGCATTAAGGCATCTACTTACACATAGAGAGATACGAGGCTTCTTTTAAATTCTATACATATGTATATTCACTTTGTCGTTATTGAAAGAAAACTGTGAAAATTATACGTATCGTTACTTGAAAGGGAACGACGATTTCAATGAAATTAACGGAAGAGATAGATCATTTTTAAGACGAAATTTTCTCGATTACAATATCTTTTTTATAATAGGGAAAGTGAAAGAGCCTGAAACGCAATTCCGTTAACAATTACCGTAGTAACTGTAACTTACCCTGTGTAAACGAGTAACCAAAGTATAAATCAAGTCTCAAACATTTGTTATTTATTGTCTTGCGGTTATTCATTTGTAATATAAATTGTACAATAATGGTGAACAATTAAAATAATAATAGAACATCGTGCTCTCGTTAACAAGTCTTGCTGTATCACTGTGACAACGGATCATTGAATCTTGAGCGTGAGATATCGGGTACAGATAATAAGTACAAATTGCTTACGCCTTGCGTAGAAAAATGACACACGTAGTTCGTGATCGATAATTAAAAATAGCTGCCTTTCGTGTAAACCTAGTATACCTAACATAATTCTACGAATACGCGCGAATGGAATACAATTAGATAATTGTGACACGGTGCGATGGAAAATCAAAGTTGCAACGAACACGAATTTATTTATTTATATTCGTCGATCGCACAGTATCACAACGGTTCAACCTATTTAATAACTACTCGAAAATGATGTAAATTTTTCTACGTGTCGCTAAATATAAAATACATAGATCGCGTTGCGTCGCATCGCGCGGTTTACGAATTATTTTCTTAAGCTAATCCCATTTACTCCGTGTCGACGAAAAGTGTCGAAAATCAATGCTCTGTTCATCGATACGCCCGTAACCAACTCCAAGTAGGTACACTGTTTTATTTTTTCAATTTCTTTTTCATTTTTGTGTAAAAAGAAATATTTAAAAAACAAGTTGCGCTATCGGACAGCAAGTACAGTGTTTCTGATTGATGAGCAAAGCGTTAAGAGATTCATCATCGACGAGAATTAAGTACTTAAAAGATCGCGTATGAAACATGGATAATATTTCTAAAATTAAATCCTACGTTGTACGACAGTCAGAGAAAAAATTGAGGCAGTTTTACATTACGTAGAATAATTACAAGTATTATCGTTAACTTAGATCGATGTTTAATACTTTGGTTTACATTTCACATCCTACCAGGTAAATCTGCGAACGAGCTACGGACACGTGCAGTTCAACAACGTCGTCGTCGTCGTCGTTGTAATCTACGTATTCTGATTGTTCGTATGAAAAAATAGTTAGTTTGTGACTCCGATAAGAAACATGCACATTATTGCAGTTTTCGCGCGCGTAGTGCATTGAAAAGAAAACGCTTATTACACGAGACCAACGCGTCTATCGAACCTCTCGGCAACCAACATACTTATTTCTAATTATTCTCTTCAAATTTTCTTCATATACATTTCGTTTACTTTTTTTATACATTTTTTATCCAATTCTATTCGCTCAGTTCACATGGAATTTCATTTGAACCGTCTCTTTTTGCCCTCTGAGCGTTTTACAGCTTACTTTGCTCTCGCAATCTGGAAGACTATGACACAATTGCAACGATACAATGGCGCTTAGTAAAAATCTTAAAACGTTCTTTACAAAATAGAACGTAAGAAAGTAGAAAGTAGATGTTTACTATTTTTCTAAATTTCATAAGTCACATAGGTGCATCGTTTTTAAGGCTCCAAGGTGGATTATAAATAAGGATGATTGTCCTCTTTTGTACAGTGAGAATGATTGTTGATTCAATATTTACAGATGATCCTTTAGATAGCGAAAGTTTCAATGACGACTTAAATACGTTAGGATAATGTCAGTTAGTCATGTTACGCAGTCGAATCGTTTCAACGTCCATTAAATTACTTCAAGTGATGAACCGATAATTAATAAAGCACAATGCGAAAGAAAAACACTATATATAGGAAAAAGTCAGATCAACAATTTTATATAGATATACAATATGTATGTATACGTATATTTCGTATGAAAGTTATAGCGCTCGACGATTCCGTATCGATCGTGAAACGAGCAAACAGCTTTTAAAAACGTTTTCTTAGCGAAAGAAATCAACTCCGACTCGTCGAGTCCTGAGATGAAAGACGGAGGCATAAGAAGAGATAGAAGGTGTCGTTACGAGATCTGTGAAATATCGCGAGTCTTTGCATACTCCGATCGCGATTATAATTTCGTAAAAATGTCTCTTGTACAGGAACCCAATACGTACAATAACATGCAAATGAAACAACAGGAATTCCAATCCGCTATTGTTAAGTAAAGCTTGACAGTCGGTAAAGCAACGAGAACAACCTCTCTATAGCTTCGTGTGTAGACTTAACAGTAAGAATTACATTGCAAGAAATTACTAACATGCTATTGCGTACTGAGAAAGGCCTGCGTTCGTGTTTCACGTTCAACGGTGATCTCTTTAACCCTTTCAGACCCGATGACTAGCTTGGATGATCACCTAGATGGATGTTACACATTATTTCAACAATTTTGAACAAGTTTGGAATATTATTTGTTATTTGAATAAAAGTGCGCCCGACTATGCCCTATTTTCCATTTACCACGTCGCCTTCTCGATAGCTTGGCGCGAACTGACGCTGTTATATGGAGGAATACATACATATAACCCACATAATGTACCACATATTATTAGCTTCGGTATTTAAAACATCCTCACCATGCAAAAGCCTACTAAAAACTGGACGCGTATCATTGAAATACGTATCCCCGTAAATTAGCCGCATTAGAAAGGATTAAAATCGGTCACCATTCCGACCAAGAGAATTATTTCGTATCAGTGTTCAACAACAACAACAACAACAACAACAATAACAACAACAACAACAACAACAGCGATACCTCAAATCACCGTGTCCTGATAAGCAGGCGGTCCACTGAGAACAAACTGCCTCTGGCTTTGTCTGACAACGTCGGTTCTATTGGGTACCTGGGGTGTTGCCCTCACGCCGTGATAGTTACTGTAGCTGGACCTGGCGCTGGCTGGCCGATTGTTGTAAAGATCGTCCAGGTCCTCGCCGTTCAGGCTCTGCGTGCTTGTCTGCTGAAAAGTCGGGTTGCTCTGGCCCTGCCACTGCATAGGGCTCAACTCGCTAGGCTGCCAATTATCGGCGAGATTCCTAGTAGAACTAGTTGCATCCCAATTTGGGTAGTTCTGGTTAGTGTAATTACTGGTGTTGGAGTAGTTGTTACTGGACTCTTGGTTCCACAGGGTAGGAGAAGACACGGCCATGTTCACAGCCTCTGGCTGCCAATTAGAGTTTCTGTCTCTATCCCAAGTCATCGATATCCTGTCGTAGTTGAGCGTACCTTGGGACAGCGAGTTAACGTTCTGGTTGGTAAGATTACTAGGTGTCGTGTTGGCATAAAGGTTCTCCTGGTGGTCCATTATACGATTCACAGGATTCTTCCTGCGCGATTGCCTCACCGAGCTCCTGCGGCTGGACCTTCGCGTTCCATCTCGAGAGATCACCGACCTGCGTTTCACTCTGCGAGGTGTCATCGGCTTGGGTGAGACGCTGTCGTCGTGCACAGAGGCCTCTGGCTGAGAGTACTCGATGCTGTACAACGGTCTCGGCTGTTTTTTCTTCCGTTTAGCTTGCACTGCGCCGGAAACAGACCAAAAATCTCGTCACAGGTAGAAATGGCCAAGGTGCTCTTAGGTGCTACAGTTTGCGCCTGGATGCCCCAATCGTTCATTCTCTCGTATGCCAGGCGCAAACCACACCTTACAGTTACAAACACACGTTAAAGTAAAATTAGTGCAAACATCAGCCAAACTGTCATTATAATTTCAATCGATATTCGATTTATGTAATTTCAACCACTTTACTATTACTGCTGACAAGATATAATTGTATATTTAAATGGTGCAGATATATAAATACTTTCTTATTTAAATAATAATGATATTCAACAATGATATTCAACATTTATTTACAGTATCGAAATATCTATAAAATACTCGATATTAAATTATTTTTATAGTCTCAGTCCAATGTAAATATGAAAATTACATGCTCGGCATATACATTTTACATGCAACTTATGTAAAATTAAACCAAATAGAGACTTGTATTGTTATATTAATTTGTGGAAGATATTCTTCATACGTTTTTCACATATTATTCATATTATTACACATCTACTACGAGTAGATAAAATCTACAATCTATTTATTTGGAAACTCTGTCGAGGCTTTTTTTGTCAGCCGAGCAAGGTCTTACTCGCTTTTGCGTTACTAACCCGACAATCGATATACACGGGCCATAGGTACGTGTTAAATCGTACAGTAACGTAAAGATTTGAAATGAACGATCACCAAAGAAGTAACTAATGAGCATACGAAACAGTTCCCCGAAAAAAACCGTAGAGGAGGAGAATGTTAGAGAGAAAGAGAGAGAGAGGAGAGAAAGAAATAGAGAACGGGGGTTAATAAATAAAAAAGCAAGCAAGTAGTAGCATTGCACGTTTATTGTCGCCAATGAACTGCACCAAGGTAAATCATATGATACAGTAAATAAATATAAAACTAACAACTATGCCCTTAAACGAAGTACACGCGACTACTGTACAAGCTTCGAACAAAAAAGGGATTCTGCTACGTTCAACGACGTATCTGAAGTGACACCTCTGAACGTATAACGATCGTAGTCAGGTATTTAATTTTACTAAATCCTCTAACGCGATACAATAATGTGTTCCTGTGTTATAAATAAATCACGTAAAATGGGTACAGATAAACTTAAAACGAACATATTCGTATATACAATTAACGTTCACTGAGCAACATTTATAATTACAACTCCGTACGAGTGTGCCCCATTAAGAGTGTAAAAAGATTAAGTAACAATTTCTTGGTATCCTACGTAAATATTGCAACATATACAAAATATGTAATCGATAAGTAACAATGTTTTAATTAAGGCTACTTAAGGTAAAAGAACTTAGATTGTATGCAGGTTGCGTTATAAATGACGAACAAACCTAACGATAGTATCGGTCAAGTGTGATGGAAAAAAATTCAATAATTAAATATTTTATCTACGAATCAGTTCTATTATACATAAATTTATTGCTGCCTAAACATCCTGCCTATTTATTATTGGTTCGCGATAAATATTCATTGCTCGATTATTGTGCGCAAAGCAATAACAACAATTAACAACTTAATTGCCACACCAATATGCGCACACGCGGTCTTCGGAACAATTGACTTTTTTTTTTTTCAATTTTCTATTATGCAAAATTGTCTAATTTCCATACTATCTATGTTTAGGAATACGTATTTCTGTGAATATACATAGACATACTTTGTTGAAAAATAATTGTACATCTACGGTCCGCAACATAGTAGTACAAATTAGCTCTTCGTATAAGACAAATCCTCTGTAAGTGAAATATTATTATTTCTATAACACCGACTGTAACATTATCTTGTACCAATTAGTTATTCATCACACTTGACCGATACATTTTTCTTAGCTTTTGATTCGTAATTTATAAAACATCCTGCACGATTAAAATATGCAGTCTATCAAGGAACGAACGACTCCGTGTTTCACAATAAAAAAAAAAAAAAAAAAAAAAAAACTCGTACGCTTACCGTCACTTCAGATTTTACTTTTTTTTTTATTGACAAATACTAAGCATTCGATCAATAATCTATGGAATGTCAAAGATTAACTTTGAAAATACACAATTACAAATAAAATTCTATAAAAGACCCGTCTTGTATCTTACAACATCGAATTGCACGTGTGCTTTCTTCTACGTACGTAAACGATGTAGCTTAATCGTTGTTGCTCGAAAAGAAATATAAAAACGAACATTCCGTTCAACTTAAAACTGTAAAAAAACAAAAACTAGCATGCACTACTGCAATATACAGACGTGTTCTTAAAATAAAAGTTCTCGCAGCACCGTATAAACAACATTGTTCACCGTCATGATACAACAAGCTAATCAAATGCAGTCTAAAATTCCTTCGTGTGCTACTTTTCAAGCCAGGCCACGCGTGTTGTCAAAAGAATCCTCACCAAGTACTATTCGTACGAAAGGTAATATCGTTATAAAAATTGTAAATAAATCTACGGATCATAAGCAATGCGTCGAACAATCCTACAACATTCGTGAACGTTTATAATAAAATTCTTTTTGCACCGTACATCCGTAATGTAACGATTCATCTTCCGTATTAAAAATTCTCCAGCGAGCACAAGTTTTTAAATTGACAACCGAAAATATCTCAAACAACATGATTTATATCTCTATACGTATCACAGTGCATGTACCCGTACAAATCTGTATCGCCAACCCGACACGATTGTACACTATTTCATGAACAATTGAAAAACGGAAAAGAAAAAAAAAAGAGAAAAAAAGAGAAAAAATGAACGCGAAAGCAAAGAGTGCTAGTGGACGTACAATCCGATCTACTATAAAGTCAATACTTTAAAACGTGGCCGAACAACGTTAGAGTGATGTTACAGAGAATGATAGAATTCTAATCTAGATTAATGTCGATCGAAGGTGAAGAAAACACCCTAAGCTAACTACTCTAATTGTTCTATTTATTTGGCAAGTATAGGAATTATGTGTCACGCTTAAAAATGTTCTACGAAACAGCGTCGTAGTAAACGTAACCTCAGTCGTATGTTTTCAAAACTAGAAATAAATTTCACGTGAAACTGTAGAGAAGGAAAGAAAGGGAACGGTCTAAGCTTAATTCTAAACCTAAAAATTACTGGCATATAACGAGAGGGGTCTGCTGTCTCTTTGAGACCTACTCGGTTGTTCTTGGTCGCTTGTGTTTTGTTGGTTTTCAACCGCCAATCTAGGATCGGAATAAAACGATCTCAATGGCTGTTCACGAACGTGATCTGTAAAAACTCTGGGCTTATTGGAGGCTTTAGTTTGCTTCGCAGCGACAGGACGAGATTTAATACGCGACGACGCGACGGGACTGTATTTTGACGATTGCGGATAATACAATTTGTTCTTTTGATACTTCAATTTAGCAGCACTGTCCAACGAATCGTACTCATCGTAAGGAGACACTGGCCTCTGCAAATGATCCAACGGATTCGAGTAATCGTTCGAATAATCTACGTATTTCAAATCGCGATTAGACACGTTGCTCCTATTGGTTCTGATGGTGTCATTTCTAAAACTATTTTTACTTCGTCCCGAGCTATTGCATTGTTTTTCATGATATTTTGGAAAGCTGGTATCATGAGAAACGGATTGTTGGGAGCTGGCAGTGCCTGCGGGGTAATTTTGATTGGAATTTTTGTGAGGGTAGGCAGGTGACGGAAGAGCCGAGTAGCTAACGTACATAGGATGTAACGGTGTGTGGCCTGCCAACCCAAAGTCATCACCTCCAACAAAGTCAACTGAAATATGACGTAGAATCCATTGCATTAGATCAATTTTGCTGTGTCTCGCGCGAAGGAGATTCGTTTTGTCGTGAGTAACTTAAAAGGTGTAATTTAACTTTAATCTACTATGGCCAATACGATCGAGTAACAAGGAAACTTTATTTCATTTTTGATTAATCAGTGCATTTGAATAATCGTCGCGAAAGAACGAATTTTCAATGATAACAGATTATCGTTTGCAAACAGAGTACATGCTATTTTAACAATTCTACCGAACTAAATACAGTAGAAATGGATTTCTAATATCCAAGATGCAAAACGTTACTTCGCAATACACTGACATTCCCAGTGGTACCAACGCGTGTTTAAGTATTTCTCAAGAGCTAATGAGGGATCAGTGCATATCTCGAAACGTAAAAATCACTTTAGTCGTGCTCAAGTGGATAGATAAAATACGTGCAAACGATGAATCAGGCAAAGCACTTACCAAAATGGAGGATCAAATCCACCAATGAAATCAACTGTAACCGACAACCCTCGTTTCAAGCAATAATAAATCTCAGACGTGTATATAGATGAAAAAAAAAAAAAACACTCAAGATGATTTATTGTGGTTTCGTTTCACAATGAAACGCGATAAATACTAAACGGGTAATCGAAATACATATAACGAGTAAATATAAAAAAAGATTTATCGTTGCACCTTTTACTATGTTAATAGTGTGATATTCGAAAATGTAGACGCACAATTTATCAATGATTTCTTCCCTAAATCTCGTTTAACCAATACCAATACAAATATTACCCAAACTTACCACCAAACAATATCCCAAAATAAAACTCAAAGTAATTTCACGCAACAAACTAATTCTTATACTAATCTGACTCTAGCGATAATCGAAACAAAGGTTTTTCAGTCTTATACTTACAGCTATCATCTTCTTCTAGGAAAACCTTACTGAGACAAATACCCCCAACAATCGCAATAAACTGAAACGTGCAAACGATTATTTTAAGCAAGGCAACCGTCGTAATTTTATTGGAAAATAAACGCAAAAATAGTACTTACACCTAAAATACATTGTATAGATGCGTGTAAAATTTCAACTACTTCGTAATCTAGCACACAGTCTGTTACGTTTGTAGGTCGTGCAGGTCTGAATAATTCAGGCTCGGTAACGTCATAAACAGCTTTACAGCCTGGTCCGTTCACGTGCCACCAGGAAAAACTGCCGGTACCAAGGTTTAAAATATCACTATTCTGAAAAATGTATTTAATTATTATAGTTTACCATGCTCTTAACAAGTAAGATTACAGAGTACCGAAACTTTATTACGCTCACTTTATCCAGTAGACCCACATTCAGGTAGAAACATATCATGAATATATTCCACCCTAACCATAGTATATTCCATACACAATACTGTAATAAATTGAGAAAGAAAAAAATTGTGCAGTGACTTTTAATAATAATAATCACGTAATTATTAAGTAATTAAAATTAAATAAATTTTTACTTACCGATATAATATATTTAGGTCTATATTGAAAGGCTCCAAAGAATCCTAAGATCACGAATATAATATTGAAGAAATTGACCAGTATCGGTGCCCACATAAAGCCCAGAAAGTCGAAAACTTGGCGCTCTATGGTAGTGATCTATAAACGTAAATTAAAAAGTACAGATTTAATTGCATAGAATAAAGGAGACAAAGATTAAATGTAAATAAGTTAGCATGGGAGTAGTAATTCCTTTAATTTCTGCTGGCTCCTTTCTGCGTGTATTCTTAATCTGCACCAATTGCCCGGTGTTCTAAATTCTTAATTAAATACTGGCTCCGAATGAGAACCAGCGTCGATGAAATAACTCTACCAAACGCATTTCTTTAGTTCTAAATAAAAACTTTACTTCAAAATTGTGTTTTAACTTTTACACGTTTACTTCCATCTGTTTCTACAGATTATTCAATGTTTGGTATAAATAAATTATCTTGTTATCCGACGATCGACGGTAAAACGTTAATTGCATTTAACATAATTTGTTTACCAAAGGAACAGATTATTTCAAGCAAGCATACAATGAATACTTTTTCGATATAAATTGTGCAATGACTAATTAAAGCATTTTCATAAACGAAATTTACATTGATGTTTTTATCTCTGATTCGACTTGTATTAACTCGGAAAGAGTCTTAAAATCTTACAACTTGATATCTGCTAGTAAAATAGAAAGAAAATCAGGAGAAAAAGAACGAAAAATGTTACATTTGCCCAATTTCGAAATAAAATTATTGTATATTTTATTAGAATGAAGATCAGGGCAAATAGAATAAAAGGTGGTTGGCTCTGCTATCGAATATTTGAAAGTAATAGAAAGTAGGAAAAGCGGCATTGATAAATAATTCGATCAGTTTTTACAGAGATCACCATGAAACAGAGATAAACCACGCGACCCGTGGATCGATAAAACGATACGATAATCGGTGCCCCATCAGACTGTAATATCGTCGATAAAATTGTTCGCAACTGGTTCAGCATTTCCGTAAAACATCGGTAGTAGCGTTTCGTTGGCGAACCACGCGCAAAGTGGAAAGCGTACAAGAGGAAACCAGATTCGTGGAAACAAAGGCATGACTCGATCGAGTAGGAAAAATGATGAAAATGCGCGTTTACGTATCGCGATGACGAGAAAGATAAGGCCGAAGAGTTTGCTTCGTCGAGGAAACTCACGAGTTGCAAGACGCATATTGTCAACAAGAAGTGCCTTCGATTACAAATTCCCATGTCATTTGGCCAGATGGATGTTTAGCGAGCGAGGCCTCTTTGGTCAGTCCAAGTCGAGGATTTCGTTGCGCGTACGCTGCATCACTGTGGCACGTTCCAATGCGCCGCCATATTCCTTCGACACTTGTTTTGTCCCTTTCTCGTGGGTGACTGGTGCAAGTGATTGCAAGTGACTGCAAGTGACTGCAAGTGATTGCAAGTGACTGCAAGTGACTGCAAGTGACTGCAAGTGACATGCACTCGCTTCGTCCCCGATGGGATTTCGTAGTTGAGCAAACGCGAGTGTTCGCTTTGTCATGGGCTACGAACTGGAACTAGCTACCAGCAGTGTAACCAGACGACGGACCGGTGCATGAGGAAACTGCCCCTCCACCTACCACACACACACACACACACACACACACACAATGCACAGCCACGTGTATGTGAGTACTGGCGCTTCGGACAAGTTCGGGGATACGAGAAAGAAAGCGAATGTGAATCTTTCCTTCTCGCTCTCGAAACAGGTGAAATGCAAGTTGCGTCGTCAACCGGCGTAGGATTTCGAGTCTCGACTGTCCAGGCATTTTTATTTTTCGATCTATGTATACCCCTATTATACCATAAACAAGGTACAGAATAGACCTATCGTTAAATGGAGCTTCGTGACATATCAACTGATATACCAACCACGTAAAATATCCATGGTTTTAGAGCAATTTAAAAATGCCTAGGTAGTCGAGACTCGAAATCATGTTTGTCATGATACGCAACTTCACCGTTTTGAAATGCAAGGGACAACAGAAGATCGATATGCACGTCGCAGTTTTGAAAATGCAACCGTCGTCAATATACGAAATTATGCTTGTATAAATAACGTACGCGCGAACAGGCGCGCGATCCATTGGGGAAATACATTGTAGTATAATTGTCCGACCCGTTTCGGGGCCGCATTCAAACGTCATCGAGAAATGTAACAATCGGTTAAGCTGAGAAATTTTCTCGATCTTGAAAATACTAAATTTTATAGAGATGAAATATTGAAAATTTTATCTGAAAAACTGCTAATAGTTGATTTTTCGAGTACTATTCTACCTTAACAATTATATTTTATCACAGGCACGGCTCGATTAAGGTGTGCTGAGGGCACGTTTCGCGTGCACAACATTTATGGCGATGGGAATTGTATGTTTCGAGCAATCAGCTACATTCTGTGGCGTAACGAAGACGAACACCGATACCTTCGTTCAATGGTGTGTTTTATTTTTTCTATAAAATCGGGAAAAAGTGTTTAATAAAAAAATAGAATCCCACATGCTAGTGGATAACCTGTATAGTATAAATATAAACTAACGTTCGATGGTTTGTTCGACAGGTCGTTCGACACATTAAAGAGAATTGGTACGAGTACGGAGCGTTCGTGATGGCCGAATGGAGCATACCAGAGCGTAAAACCTATTGCGATTATATGAGTACGGTGGGTACATTTGCCAGCGAACTCGAGTGCACGGTTGCTACGAAAATCTACTACATGAATCTATCGATTTATCGCGAAATCAATGATAAACACGAGCTCAAGCGGGTGTTCCACAATCTCGTGAGCCCTTCATACGAAACTGCAAGGCTCTTATTTACCGGAAACTCGGACAGCGGTCATTATGACGTTCTGCTTCTTGAACCAGTCACTTATCTACGATGAAAACGATCTCGATGCTTATCTCTGTTCGTCATATTCGTACTTTTTCTAACATTCCATACCATCGACGATTATGTTTAGCGTCCTCTTAAATTTCACAATTTAAGCCAAGTGCCACGCTGATCCCTAACAACCGGCAATAGACCTTCCGTTTTCGCTACGTCCGTTCATTTTTTCTTTATTAAATAAAAGTATTCGATATAGAAAATATAATATTTTATTTACAACTAATGCAATTTCCTATTTACGAGTTGTCGAGTAGCGTCAACGAAAAGTCGGGTGCGTAGCAATTAACGGTATTAATCGTTCGCATATCTCCAACTTCTTCGAGCAACAAAGTAATTGTCTCGCTTCTAATTTAATCAAATTCTATATTATACGTATAATGTAAATTTGTTCTCTCTGATAAGTACGTGAAATTGATAAATACGTAGATTCGAGCAACTACAAAGTTCATACGCGCTCATGAATGCTATTCTTCGTGATCTAGAAAACTGAATGAGATTTATACTGAATAATCGCATCCTTGCGAGTAAATAAACTCCATGAACGTTGTTATTCCGTGGTACGTAGCGCAACTGAAACAATAATTAAAAACTAAATCTATACAATGTATTTACATTTCGGTTGACCATTAGGTTGACCATTAGGTTGTCATTTTAAAGGTTGTAATTTTAATTTTACTATTTTTTTATGTCACCGTTGTTACTCGTTATTAAAAACGTCTATAGGAATGATACAATGAGTAATTATACTGACAGCAATCTTAATGATGCCACTGTTTTCTAATAAAGAAATTCAATTTAAAGGGTTCTACGATAATTGTAATAATCTGCAAGTGCAATAATTTTTATTGTATACCTTAGGCGATATAGAAACCTGGACATCCAACTGACGCTCAAGTTGTTTTGGTCTGTTCTGACTGCTTGCACGATGTCTCTCGCTACCTGTTGCTTGCTCTCTTTCAGTGTACTTGAAAAAACAATAGCGATTCGTTGATTTTACGTTTTAAAGGAAAGACGTTAACAAACTGAAAATAATTGATCGTGGAAAGGAAACATGCAAAGACTGATGCCTGATGGAAAATAATGTTACCAGTGGTCTGCGATTGGCGAGAATGCCAGGAACATTAGGTGGCTACTGTGATTACTCAACTCTTGGCCCAAGCTCTCCATAAGACCTAAACGAAAACACAGTTAACATCGACGATATTGATAAAATAAGATTCTTATTGTTGTAAACGTTAGGATCGATTACTAACTAGTTATCGCTGCCCTTGAACTGTGATACGCATCGGTACTCGATGCTACTGGTGTCACACCGACAATGTGTGCTCGTTTGTGGTATAGCATCAATGGTAAAAATGCTAAAACCGTCTGTGAAAACACATCAACCTAGATTAATTGTTATCTATAGAAGTAATGACATCTCGGAAAAGAATAGCTGTCACTGTAGCTCTCGGGGGATTCCCTGAATGAAAAAAATTATATTCCGTACCGCATTCGGTATACATGTACAATGAATCAGAGATCAGTGAATATTACCCAGAAATGACTCATCAAGGTCTTGCTGGCCGTGTGAAAAATATCCTGGTCCACTGTACCGACACAGGTTACCAGGACGTCGACTCTTCCAATCTCGTCCTTGATCTTCCGCGCTGTTCTTCGTATATCATCCTTGTTCAGCAAGTTGCATTCGTAAGACAATATCGTTGATTCAACTTTCTTGCTCCTGGGATAACTCGTTGTTAGTCTGGAGACCGTTTTCTCGATCAATTTAGAGTCGCTGTCCACGCAGATCACAAAACACCCATCCTTGGCAAACTCTTCCGCGAGAGACTTGCCTAGAAATGACGCTGCACCAGCTATCTGAACGAACGAAAGCACACGCGTTTTAAGGTCGCAAAGGAGTTGTATAACGAGAAACAATAAAACTAAGAAAAATAATCCGACTCTCGGTCGTTGTCAGCATGCCTCGTACTAGAGTGGTATTAATTGGAGAGTTAGACAACTCTCAAGACAGCCTAAGGGCACTTGATATGCTTATTATACCGGAAACCGATAGTCAACCAAAGATAGAGGAGAAGGAAAGGCGTTAATCGATACGAAACGTTTACATGTATCGAGTAATAACTGATTTAATGCAGACAGTTGTGTGTTCATCCCGAGTATCTCGGTACATACATACATATACACACCACACTGATCATTGAGATTAGCTTTCAACTGGTTCTATTTAAATTCGATAAAAGTTTCGAATAATCAGCGCGACTTACCACTACTACATCGCCGGTTAGATCTCTAGGTGGTTTCGGCAGCAGGGCTTTAATGATCGCGAGAATGGCCAGAATGCCGGATAGAAACGTACCAATGAAAAATTCCACCGTAAGATACAACCATACGGTTGACGAAGGGCAGCCGGTTCTAGAGTTCCTAGTCAGGGTTTCGTCTTTTAAGACAAACATCGTACGCTGAAACGAGAAACGTGCGCTGGATTAAACAGAAGAAGAAACCAAAGCAAGACCAACATGGACACATTTCAATTATTACGTTAAGCGGCCAATGTGTAATTCGATAATAGAAAAGGAAAAGTAATCTAACCTAATTAAAAATTAATCTACAGAATTTGTTAATTTTCGTAAAACTAGAAAATATTCAAATGGGAAGGATGCCGGATAAAAATACATACAAATAGGATTGCATACTCGTATAAAAAGTGTATCTCGTAAACATAAATTGCTACAACATTTAATTTATGTCGTTTGAATAATCATCGAATAATCAATTTTGCCAGTACTTTATTTGAAACTGCCAGTCGAAACTAAAGTAAAGTTTGCAAAAATATCACGTTTGTCGTGTAAAAAAATCGATTGAATATTACATTTGAAAATGCATATTCTATGTAAATAAAAGGCATATATTTAGTAAATTTGTATAGAAAAGGAGCTGAAAGTATAAAAAATTGATCTTAAAAACCCGAGTGGACGGAGAAAAAATATCGTGTACTATAAATAACGGTTGGTTATTAATTTATTTCGAAAATTCGTCATTCGAAAGCTTTTACGATTTGGTCGATTTTGAATAAAGTCGTTCCATCGGATCGAAGAAACGACAACGCGTGCAAGTGTGCGTTATGGGTAAAAAATTCAAGCATTTACCGTGAACTTGCTTCTCGTTTCTTAAAATGCAACCAAGGTGAACCTGTACGCTACCAACCGCCTTGTCTCGACCATAAAATTGCAAATGAGCTCCGCGATTATTAACAAAGAAACGAACGTGTATGCGTTAAAGCCGTTATCGGTGTCCGATCGCGTTATGTTAAAAAGTAATCTGTACATTGACTCGAGGAATGACGGGGCAAACAAAATCCAAGGGATGTCAGCATTCGAGGAGATAACTAATGAATATTACAATCGAATACAAGTTTTTCAAAGTACAGGGTCATTTAAAGAAATTTAAATGATCAATTTTTTTAAATGATTCAGATGATCAAATACCTACATTCAACTTATTTTTTTAATATATATTGTACAAGGATGTTCCATTAGAAACGAAATACATATGTCTACGTATTCTCGTAACCACTTACGAATTAATAATGTTTATAGAAACGCTTGTCTTATCCAACCTTGTTTTCAAGTTGCAGCATTTTTTGTGCTTTACCGTTTTTTTTCACTTGTTTTGTAAGACCATGTTCGTAATAGCTATCCATCGACTTATAGAGTTAGTTGTAAACACTCGAACGTGTTAAAAACGTAGTTGTAGCATAAATTTTTTTACAACTTTATTGAATACTTTAGAACATTATGGTATCTAAAAGAGTTAGGCTCTTCGCTATAGAAGCGTCTTACAATTGAAAGAGAAAATGTTTAATGTAAAAAAAAAGGTGGATAAGAGTATATTTTTCCTTGAAAAATGTTTCAAAGACACTGGTATCTAAAGAGACTTAGGGAACTCCATTCGGTAGATTGAGAAAGAATTACATAATCTTTTCGCATTCTATCGTAAAAGCAATAATTATATCGCACCGTAATAATAAAATCACACCCGGACAAAGAGTTTTTGAAAATCTAGATACGATTATTGTTTTGGAACAACAACCAAAGACTTGAAGTAATCTTAGACTTGTTAGTAAAAAGTCATTCTTCGAAAGACGTATGATATGTTCTATTTAATTTATACCTCTTTTACGACGTAATAATTTCATAATGACTCGTTATTACGAACAGGAAAACAACTTTAATAACATCGATATCGTAAATTCATAATAATATCATTGATATTTAAAATATAGAGAAAATTAATATTAGCAATTATAAATGTGACGCACAGATCGTTTACAATAAATACTAATAACACAGGAATAAAGATTAGATATATTTTATTTGTACTTGGAACAGTGGACGGTAAACTACAATTTTAATCCACTTATCGTGGACCTTGCTCAACATGTATCTATTATTCGTTCTGGTGACAAAAACGCTCATAGACAGAGGTGCGATAAACGCCACAAACATAAATGCTTGAAAGAAATCTTACTTGGCTTCAAAGTGAACATTTACGTTCGTAGTATACTTTGTAGGTGAAAATGTGAAAAGATGCAAAGGCCAATAACTTTTCTTTCAATCAAATTGACCATTCAATCACTCTTTCATCAAGAAAATTCCAATAAATTAATAAATTCTGATTATATAAAAATATTGAATAAACTATCTTTATTGAGTTTAAATAATCTTGATGGTAAACAAATGAATTTGCCACGAAATGGGAAAAATTTTAATGGGAGATTCTAGAGGCCAAAACAAGACGAAAATCAAGAATACTAATTTCTTGATGCAGGCTTCGTTAAAAAGTTATTAACGTTTAAAGTTCCGCTCGTACTCAATTTTTTTTCTCGAAAATGCGCAGGATTTCGGGGGTATGTCTATTCACCAAAAATTATTATAATTGACCCCTGCAACCGAAAATAATTTTTTCAGAACGATTTGAAATTTTTTAATTTTGTCCAAAAATTTCACACCTTCTCGAATTTTTTTCCAGAAAGTGGCTACGATTTCGGGGGTATGTCTATTGACCAAAAATTATTATAATTGACCCCCGCAACCGAAAATAATTTTTTTACAACGATTTGAAAAAATTGTTTTTTGCCGAAAAATTTCAGCACCTACCCCCTGTCGATTTTTCTTCAAAATTTGTTTTTCATTTTTGGTCATTTTATTTGACACCCTACAGAAAAGTTGTTTAATACTTTTTTGTAGGTACCTATGGGCTCTACTTCAGAAAAAAGTTTCATTGAAATATATTCACTATTATAGGAGTTATGGCTGTTTGAAAATTGGACCATTTTTATGGGGTTTTTCTAAAATTACGAGGTCAAGGAACAACTTTTCGAATATTTTTATAATTGCTACATATTCTACATTAAAATACGCGGCGTTTGGCTTTTTGAACATCAAAATCGTCCAATCCGTTCAGAAGTTATGACGTTTTAAAGATTCGCATGAAAATTCGGGCAGACATTTCTGGCATCACATTAGATTTTCGGTAAGGAATTTTTTTCTCGAAAATGCGTAGGAATTCGGGGGTATGTGTAATGACCAAAAGTGATTGTAATCGAGCCCTGCATCCGAAAATAATTTTTTCAGAACGATTTGAAATTTTTGAATTTAATTGTTAATAACTTTTTAACGGAGCCTCCATCAAGAAATTGATATTCTTGATTTTCGTCTTATTTTCGCCTCTAGAATCCCCCATTAAAACTTTTCGGCCAGGGGTGGCCGAATACCCTGTACATGATATTTTCAAGACGTAGAATAAATAGTTGTTTTATCTAAAAGAAATTGTCAGAATATTAATTAATTTATAGTAAAAAATCTATTTGTTTGATTATTGTAATAATATAATAGCTTGTCAAGGTAATACTTATTTACACTTGTTAATTTTTTCTTCACGCCCTAAATGTTCTAACGAGTGATAACTATTGTGTGGAAATAGCAAAAATAGACAGATCGAGACTCTCCTATAACTATGTGTTACTTTGCCATTGCCTATTATCCGAAAAAAGTTTATGTGCCAATAATTTTACATAATAAATTTTCCATCGCTCAAGTGAAATCTTTTCTTTTCAAAATGAAAAATCTCCGATTTATTACCTAGCGCTTTTGATAATCCATTTCATAATAATTCATAATCGAAAAAGATCTTCCAATTGCAGTCTATAGATGAAAAATTCAGTTACGATGTTTCAATAAAAGAACATGTGAAAATTGAGGAATATCAAAAAAAAGAAAAAAAAGAAAAAAAAGGAAAATAACAATATCCGAAGACATACGCTTTCTGCCAGTAAATGTTCATCCACTTGGTTGTCCTGGTTATCGGAATTGTACGAGCTAGAAATTCAAGTAATTAGGATCCAATTAACACTGTTTCTAAATATAATTCCAACCTTCGACGAGCTAAAATGTATGGAATCAGTGGTAGTCCGTTTGAACGAATATTAACAATCAGCACAGAGCACTGAAACCGAAACAAATGATCGAGCAACACTGAATTAACTTAAAAAAAATGTAGGAATGAGTGCAAGGGGAAGATCTCCCAACTCTACCTGACAACGCACTCGTATAGCTTGAACTTGACTGGACACCGTTCCGCTCGAACATCTTGGGATACAGTGACAGTAGCAAGGTCATTGCTTTCTTAGTCCTCCTTCCTTCTCTCTTCTCTCTTCTCTCTTCTCTCTTCTCTCTTCGCTCTCGGTATTCTGTTCTGTTCACCTCAGCGAGTTCATGAAACATTAATCGAGAATAAAATTTGCTCATGTGCTAAAATCACAGACGAGGTATATGTATGTACGAGTAGACGTTTCACCCAATGTATTTTATGGGGTTCTAGAGCCCCATTACCATTTTCGCGTCACTCGCAACGTTACCAACAGATTTCGAAATAAAGACAAGTAGAAGTGAGACAGAAAATGAAATTACAGAAATTTTAGTATTTTTTTAACGAAATGAAAGCTGTACAGTCCAGAATTGAATCATTTAAAGATATAAAGATTATTAAAATACGTAAGATTTAATTCCTGATTGATAAGCAGACCGCAAATCCTCTATTTTTTAAAAATGTTTCGCAGACCGGGGGGCGAACAAGGTATGCGAAACTACATATGTATAAGAAAAACGCAGCCATTAGCTCATATTATTTCCTATGTAACTAATAATTATATTAATTAGATAGTAAATAATATGACCCAGGTCTCACCGCGTGAAGGTTGCTGCGTATGGAGACCCACCCTAGCCTCGCCCCAACCACCCTTCCTTTGGCGAGGAATTCGAATACCTATCTAACAACGAGAGAGAAGCTATCGAAATAGAAATAGAAATCAGCTAGAAAAGGAGAATTCTTAAAAGAACTGGCCAACCAAGAGACGAAGAACCTAACAAAATGTCGATAGATGTGAGATAATCCAGCACATGTTTCCTAGAAACGAAATTGGAATGTGCAACTACTGTACGTACGATCGACTCAACTCTCTCAAGAGATAAAAAATCCAACAAAATGTTGATACATGTGAGATAAACCACCACATGTTTTTTAGAAACAAAATTGGAATGTGCAACTGCACATACGAATCCTGATTATTTAAGTACCAATATGTACTTAATTATCAATTGTTTCTTCTTAAATGGGTGCTTTTATTATGATAGTGCCTAATAAGACACTGAAGATCCAACCAGAAATGTGCAACTCTACGTACGGATCTTGCATATTAGAATACTAATATGTACCTTAATATTAATAATTCCTACTTAAATGTACGCACACGCTTCGGTAGTATTTATTAAAACGCTGGGGAACGCTTCTTTACCTTATAATCTATTGTATACATTTCTACTTATATTCTAACGCAATCTGTGGAGACGAAGAAATATTTTCTTCTTGGTGTCTTGATAAATCCCACGATGTTTTTCTAAAACATACACTCATATGCAATGAATATAACCGACATAAAACGAAGAAATATGAGGAAATATTTTCTTCTTGGTGTCTTCGACAATCCCACGACGCAGTCCTGAAACAAAAACTCATATCCGATAAATATAACTTATAGAATAAAACAAAGAAATCTAAGGAAATATTTTCTTCTTGGTGTCTTCGACAATCCCACGACGCAGTCCTGAAACAAAAACTCATATCCGATAAATAGAATTGTATGAAATATTTCTCTAAGAACGATCAAGATGGAATCCGTGTACCATTCCCAATTCCATTCTTCGATCATTATACATATGTATATTCTGTAACAAGAACTTGTTCAAAGGATTAATAGCTGAAATGAAAGTGTATTAATGGGCACAGAAAAAACTAATTATACATATACCGTCAAGATAGACTAATGGTAAATTAATATTTCAACTAAAGCTTCCACGAGTAAAAACTTGTATTAAAAAGTTTAAAAACATAAATATTACGTAATTGAAATTGAACGAAATGTTAAATTCGTCTCAGTGTTAAGATAAATAGCAAATTGATCGAAAATTGTATTAATTTGTTACCGTTTCGTAACTTTTTTTCGTTTCTTTTATGAAATGAACAATTTTTCAAGACGTACACATTGCAATAATTATATTTTACTGTATCGAAAACTAAATTAGGTTCGTACAGAAAAAGCAATAACGAACGAAAACGTCGACTCTACGTTTCTACGATTCTCAATATGAAATGTCGAATTGCAATTTGCATACCCTTTCGATGCAAGCATTCTATTTTTCATCAATTAAAACAATGATCGCGAATAAACTTTGATTTATGTAAAGAATAGAGAATATTTATAAAAAGTTCACTATTTATAAATAACAATTTGGTTGCAAAGGTTATTATATCCCGTAAAAATGACCAACTCTAATAATGAAGAATTAGTGATATACATATGTATATGGGAATCGGTATAGCATTTTGAAATGCCAGAGAAATCTGTAATAAAAATACATTCGCATAAATTGCAGATTTTAACACGTTATAAAGAATAAAACAATTGGTCTATTTACAACAGTACTTTCAAGCAGTATTTCGTCAGTATAAACGTCCACTCGTCTTAAATTGAAACAACCCGTGAGTGGACCATTCTTTCTTTCGCAACGCTAATTTATAAAATAAAAAACTATAGACGAGTGGTGCTTGTTATTCGTTAAATGAACCATACGGAGTTCCTTTATTAATTAAATCGCGTGCACCCATATTCAATCACGCGCAACACTAATTTTAATAATAACGTTGAGCCATTCGAGGCTTTGTAGAATCCTAGATTGCTTCTCGACGATCCTGGTGCAGTGGGCAGCGTTTTGGCCAGCTTTTGGGCATCGAATCGCAACTCTAATTAATAAAAAACGCGACAAGTCAAAATCGCAACGCTAATTTATAATAGAAAAATTCTAAACGCGATTTATAAGAATAAAAGCAAACGCGCGAATGGTGATTATTCGCAACACTACCCTGAAAAGTAAACGCGAAAAATAGTAATTCGCAACGCTACGAGCAAACCGATCAGTGCATTCGCAACGCTATTCTTAAATAACGATAAAAGCAATCGCGTATGGAATTCGCAACACTAACCTGGAAAGGAAACGCGAAAAATAGGAATTCGCAACTCTAGAAGCAAACGCGATTATTGTATATTCGCAACTCTATCTTTAATGGAAATATATTTATGTTTCGCAACGCTAATGCAAATCGCGTTGGCCAAAAATGGTGGGGCAGGTGCTGCCATCTTGAGTTGTAGCTAGAACATACATGCACGAAATAAACTAACTACTTCAAGCTACTTCAAACTACAATAGTGTGGCACATATGGGGATCAAGTTAGACGTTTTAATATCGCAACACTACGGGACAAGCAACGCGATAAATCAACAATCGCAACGGTAATTTATAATTGAAAAATTCGAAACGCGACTTGTAACGATAAAAGCAATCGCGAATGGTATTTATTCGCAACACTACCCTGAAAAGTAAACGCGAAAAATATTAATTCGCAATCGCGTTTACTAAAAATTCGCTAACGCTATTTTTAAAGCAAACGGCCGGTTCCTAGGTTTGCATAAAAACAATCGCGAATCGTGTTTAGAAGCAACGCTAACGCATAATATTTGTTCGCAACTCTACGAGCAAACGCGAACATTGTATATTATTCGCAACTCTAACTTTAATCAGGGGCTATTGGTACATGTAAATTTTCATGTACTGGCCACAAAATAAACTAACTACTGCTAGTACTACAATTGGAATAGAATTTGGGCATTGAAAATATCGCAACGCTAAATAAAAAATCGCACGATTGATCAAGATCGCAACGCTAATTTATAACATGAAAATTAGAAACGCGGCTGGCATCCATTATATATATAAAAGAGTAAAAAAGCAACGCGAATCGTGATTGTTCGCAACGCTACCCTGAAAAGCAAACGCGAAAAATAGTATTTCGCAACTCTACGAGCAATCGCGTATCGTATCAAGGCGCAACGCTATTTTTAAGCAAACACGTTCAGTAGCCAAGTTTGCAAAAAAGCAATCGCGTATCGTGTCAAGGCGCAACACTACCCTGAAAAGGCAACGCGAAAAATAACAGTTCGCAACTTTAAAAGCAAACGCGATTATTGCAGATTCGCGACTCTATGGATATTAAAACCGCGAGTTGCCCTGATGGCTGGCACGTATGGTGCAATGTGAGCCAGCCAGAAAAATAAACAAACTACAAAACTACAGACGAGTCAAGTGAGAAAATAGTAAGAGGAATGACTTTCCATCCTCATTAAAGGATGAAGATGAAAAGCCATTTGTTGTAGCCCACTCTTGAAACAGTTTGTCAGGGCCTGTTCAGCTCATTGCGAGCCTTTTCTTTCTTCGGCGGTCCTGCCGAAGCCTGAAACTTACGAAAGACTGGGCTCGAGATTTCGTGCAATACGTAGTCCTCCAACGATATACGAATCGTTGAAAGAGCATACGTGGTGAATCTCGAGGGGGACGAGCGTTTCGTAAGGGACCTAATCGCGACCGCGACCGCGAGAGAGCGACTTTAAGGGTCGCGCGATTCGAGGAGTCGAAAATAAAGCCGAAACAAACAGCTGAAACCGTTTGAATCAGCAAGATTTCTACCCTCGAAATCGTAACTACAGGAAGAGAACTGCCACGCGAGAAACGCGCCTACCCGAATAACTAATGTGGACAGTCCTGCCCTGACCCTACCTACTTAAATCTAGCACACATACCAGAAAGTTACCTACCTACCTAACCCTATATTTAACAAATTCCAAAACTCAATCAAGCAAACAAACACTCCACGGTTCTCATTCTGAATGTCCGGGCGCAAAAGCCTACACTAGAGAGGACTCCCCGGGGTTCCTCCGACACCCGAACATTGCAAACATTCACACTCTAAAGGTACGTACCAGTTTCTGGAATCATCTGACAAAGGTTAGCGACCATTGCGTATTTATATTTTAGTATAATGTAAAATCTTTATATAATTTAATATAATACAATGTTATTCATCATGTATATTGTATTTATTACTTTATTCTAGTATCAATTACTAGAATTATCATGTATGGAAATGAGTATATGTATAAACAGGAAAATCTACAATAAATTTAGTAAATGGGTAAATAAAAATTGAACGTTGCGATATAGAGAATTGTAATGAATTGTTTAAACGACGTACTTTCACAACCTAACCACAACACACACATGTGGACAGTACGTCGCGCACGATTCACTAACCAATGTCAGACGTTGTTGTATTATTATAAATAAAGTCATCGTGCCCGTTGCCTTCGCTCGTGCAAATAGCACCTGGGCATGTGCATGAACTTGGGCAACGAACACGGAAAAGTTAGTCTGAAAATCCTGACTAAAAAAAGTTGTTAATTAAAAATACAGCTAAACGGTAGTTTAAAAAAAGACTCGACTTGTTATATGAAATATATATGAACAAGAAAATATATTAATATTGAAAAATATTATTATCTAAGAAAACTATTATAATTGAAATTTAATTATGCGAAACGAAATACTTTATTTAAGATTTTATGATAATTTACCTTAAAATTGAATTAATTTATTTGAAAATTGAAATAATTGAAATTGAATAAATAACATTATTTGAAAAATTCAACGATTCATAATCGATTCTATCGTCAAAGTATATTTCTAAAAAGATGAAACAAAGTATACGATACATGTTACTTCGACTCGAAAATCGATCAGTCGCGAAATGTCTTCTTGCACATAAAATAGATTAAATACGATCGATATTTAAGGATTATATTAACGTTATAAAAATTACTATATAATTGAATGATAATCATATTATGTAATATTTATTTATAAGATTAAAAACGCGAGTACAAGAAGACCCTAGCCTGTACTAAAAAAACATGAGAATGTCTGTTACTACTCACGGGTATTTTTCATACCCGTGGTCACTTGACTCGTGAAGAATAGCAAGTATACAACTGGTCACCCGTGTTGATTCGGATCTTTCATCCTACAACATGGTTGGGGACCAGAGGAACATAAATGCATGCGACTCACTCAATCGTAGAATGTAAATAAATGCTCGGACGACGATGTTGACCACTTCGAGTCATCGGCAAAGTCAGCATGGTCCTGCTGGTCGGTCACTGTGTAAGAAGAATGCAAGAAAACAATTAGAATCTGTTGTTAAAATTCTAGAGATTTTAAAGTATAAATTTCTATTTACATTGTTTGCTCGTGGTCCACCGCCCGATACCCCCCGGGTACTGCTGCTGGTTTTCAGAATCAGGTTCAGTGACTGTAAGAAAACTGTAAGAAAACAAAGAATTTGAATCTATAGTTAAAACTAGAGAGATTTTTAGTTAAAAATTTCAAAGTATAAATTTCTATTTACATTGTTCGCTCGTGGAGCACCGCGTAATAATCCTCTTCAGCGATGCACTGACTCTAATTCCGGTAACGGGGAGTTTAAATTTCAAATTGAAAAAATAATTAATTTAATTAAAAAGTATTAAATAAGATTATCGCGACCGAGGATTCAAATCGGCGAACAAACGACTCTATTATCGCGATTGAGAAAACAAGAAGAGCCACGATGCTCTGTAAATAATTTAATACTGCGTAGGAAACACTGCTTCTATCCTCGCGTTTGCCTAACTATGTTGTACGACAACTTACTCAGGGTCACTTTACCCTGAAAAACAAACTGTTGCTACGCACAATCGTTGAATCTACCGGCCGCATTGCGCGCGGCCAACAAATATCCTGGAAAAAGAGAGCTGAAAAGAAAGGGACAGGAGAGAAGAAATACAACAAGCACATCTGTGCTTTGCCTACTGATTTTCTTTTTTCTTCTTACTAGAGTTCGACAACGAAAACACTGCTTTACTTAGTACTGCTGTATACATAGTTTACCACGCAAAAGATCAATGCCACGATAGCGAAATATTCTCAGTCAATGAGAATTTCAACGAGAAAATATTCTCTAGGAAAATAATTATTCAATTTATAAAATATTACATCACCAAGTTTCATAGTTGGAGTTGTAAGCATGATTATGTTTATTTTATTCAACGTTAAAATATCCCGTAATTTTTATAAATATCCCGAAATTTGCAACAATTAAAGTTCGTTGGTTACTTATGCTTGAATAGCATATTCCAACTCCGCAGTTACTACGTGTTACTGAAACTTGTATCGAAATATACATATGTATATGGAAATTGCAATTAAAAAAATTCATAAAGAAAGAAATATAAATAATCGATTAAATAAATATCACTCGGAAATATTAAATCGCAATCAGAATACAGTTAAATATAAATTATTCCAATTTATCGTTGATATCTACCGACGCCATTTCTCTATACTTCGATATACACGATATGTACACGATATGCATACCGAAGTGGATAAAAAAAAATTTCTTAACGATATTGATATTTTATCTTAACAATGACCGATTAGAAAATTATGATCATGCTTCCAACGAATGATTTAATAATGAAATAAAAATATATAAATATTAACATGCCCGTTAATGTTTGTTATAATTGTTTAGACGTTACCAATATTCCCTCCAAAATTTCTCTGTCATCTGTTATGGTGTCGTTTACGCGGCAATAAAAGTTCCCATGGCGTCGAATTTCAATTAGGAACTGCAACAGAAATAAAATAGAAATTAAATGATAATTAAACGATAAACGACATATAAAAAGGTTAGAAATACGTACTTGGTTGGTCGCGATACGCCGACACGTCTTGTATTTCGAATTCCAATAAGAGACTGTAACAGAAACGAAATAAAGATCCATTAGAGCAAGAGATCGTAATGAAACCGCGAGTAGTAATAATGGAAGAATAAAGAGATTAAAATTACGCACCTCGGTCGCGAAACGCCGATACGTCTTGACGCATGTTGCTAGGTTAATTTTCAAAGTACGTCTGACGGCTCCTCGTTGTGCTCGGTAACGCTCGTGAATTAGTTGGCGGGGTGGGGAAAGGGCCGATGTCTCGCGAAGCTTGTTATTCGAAAAGAAATAGAGATACCTCGGGTAGAAACCGCAGGTACGTGACTTCCTACAATAACGTAAACACCTTTGACTTTAGAATTATACGTATCGATGGATGGCGATATAATATTGTACAAATTAAATATAACTCGCACTTTTCTCGATTTATAGTAGCAGATGACAAGATTCTTCAATTTGTTAACATTATTCACTTGAACGATTACATGGAAATTACTTTAGCTAATGAAAGAATCGCGAATAATTCCTACTTCTCAACTCGTATGCATTTATGCACAACTAGCCTGTTTGCCTATCATATCACACTGATTTCTCAACTGATCGCCATCCATGAGAAGAGGCCGCTAAAATCACCTAAAAATTTTTAGGTCGGTATAACGGTAAATTTGGCCCACCATAAGGTGTATCTCCTCTGCGTTATTAATCTGTATTATTTTTTTCGTAAGACGCGCATAGCATACATAGAGTGGACGCGCAATAGGATAGATTTTCGGATTATCGGATCACTGTTCCTGGCAATGATAAAAATAAAATTTATTTTTAAAGATATTCTAGAATACGAAAGAAATAAGCATAAACGAGTAACAGACTAGAACAGTAATTTAGCGAGAGTCGCTGTTCTACAAAGTAAAATACAAACATTGCGAAAAATTAATGCTTTTCTCTATTCTATACATATTGTCTGCTGTGTCACGAAGACAGATAAAAGTTGGAAAAACAATTACATAAGGAAAAATGAATTCAAGTACTGCATCATTTGGTGTTTGTGTTACCTTGGTAAGTAAAGCTACTTGAAAGCTTTCAGGTAATTTGTGGTTTATTTTAATGGGACTGCGCTTTTCCATGCTTTACAAAGGAGGTACATACATATGTAGGTACTTGGATAAAAGAATGTTTAGTTGAAAAGATATTTTATGTATAAGATTTTATAAAAAATAAACGTTCGAAGCAAAGTTTAAGATAAAATTTAACGTAGTTGTGGAAAAGAAGGATTAAAATATCTTTTGAACCAATAATTTTTCGACCTTGTTATTAGAAAATACTGTTTGTAGAAAATAAAAAATATAAAGGTGACCTCGAAATCAATCGAACGTCACTATTTACAGAGAAGACGACAGACACATGCACCGCGCGATGCAAACCATTCGAAACCATTCAATTTTTCCTTTTGCAATTTTTTTCCCATCTCCTACTTTTTTAATGCTACGGCTCGACTAACAAGCAAATTGTTTGCCGGCATCCTATATGTGCATTCATTAACCTAACCTTGAGGGCAATAAAAAAGAAAGTAATAAAAAGTATGAAATAGAAAATAAAAAAGGAACAAAGCGCGACAAAGGTGAGAAAAATAAAAGATTTGAAGAATTAAAGAAGATTGAAAGACAAAAAAGAAAATATAAGCAGTTATGTAATCGATATTCATCTAGATACAAATTTTCTTAATACTATTATTGGATTTTTCTAGTGATTATTTCCTATTCGTAAAGTATATTTTCTATCTGTTAGATTTTCCATAGTTTCGACTCCTTTACTGCATACATATTTTTCGTAACGGGGCTTATCAGCTTTTCAACGCCGATCTCGCCAAGGAACATTTTCAGATGCAAGAATGGATGAAAATCAGTTGGTGCCAACCAAGTGTAGGTTCTAAGGAGGATAATGAAATTGTTTCGAACCAAATGGTTCGATAATATCTGCAATGTGTAACAAAGGATTGTTAGAAAGCAGCAGAACGCCGCTAAGCATGCCATGTCTTTTGTTCCGATTAACACGACGCGACGCGACGCAGTATTTTTAATGTTTCGCAATGGGCGTCTGTGTAAATTGTTAAACCTGCGGGCAAGAATTTAAGTAAGAAAATCTGATGGCGGGTCGCAAAACGAACAACGAACAGAGAAAAGAAAAGTTTGTGAAATAAAGAGTTTCGATGATTGAAAATAGACCCAGAGTCCGGTGGGTAAGGGTTAACGTCGAAATTTTGAACAAACGTACATAAAGATATAAAGAGTATCGAGAATCAGTTTGGTTTGTGAACGAAAGGAGAATGGCAATAAGTACAAAGTAGAAAGTTGACGTTCCTCTCGAGGCACGATCGACCGTATTACCAGAAAATAAATAACGTTGCGCACGCTCGTTGGAGGTGAGTTGACGTTCATAGTAAGTATGTAGGTAGGTAGCTACTCGGGTGGTCAGGTGGTCGGGTGGTCGGGTGGTTGGGTGGTCGGGTGGTTGGGTGGTCGGGTGGTTGGGTGGTCGGGCGGTCGGACGGTTGGGGTCGGTTGGGGTCGGTCGACTGCAGAAGGATGGGGGTGGTGACGGTCGGGTAACGGTCGCACAGCCAACGCGAATCGCGATGGAGGTTCAGTGCCGTTTCAACAAGCAAACGGAACGGAAGCTGTTCGCGTTTTCCTCGTGCACTGCTGTCACACGCTCTCGAGAAACATTTATCCCGGATAACATTGTCGCCCAACACCTGTCGGTGCTTGACCTCGGTGAGTGCTATTTCGAGTACGATCACACGCGTGTCTATCATTTCTAACCTTCGATCGTTGCGTCTGCCGATTTAACCCTTTCCGGTCCGAGACACAGTTACACCGTACTACGACTTACTTATCTTTCCCTATTCCAGTTGCAACAATTTAATCAAAGTATTTACAATTTTAAATTAATCATCGTGTCGTATCGTTTCAAACAATCTCCGACGTGCAGCTCAGAGTTTCTTTCACACGTTTCTCTTCTTCTTCCTTGTACTTGATATGCATGCATGCATATTACGCTGTCGTTTATGTTTGCTCGAATAATTATATTTTCAATCGTCCATGTCGTTCGTAAAATTGTTGCTAATCGAACCAAGATCAACCTTGACTATGTGATATAAACACGAATCGAACTAATCTTGTTTCAACTATATTACATTACAATACTGACTACATAATAACTACGAGTTTAAAAAATCATCGCGATGTTGCAAGAAAATAAACGTAACAAGAGTCAGTGAAAGAAATTTTATTCCCGAAAAGCGTAGAAAAATGTTCGATCCGTTCGTAAAGTTGCCTTTGCTCGCGGCTTCGATCGACTCGATATTCATTTCGACTCATTTGCATCATACGAAAATATAGAAAACGTGCCCTTATCATAAAATTTCTTTTTTATCGAATCTATGTATATAGAAACGTTGTAAAAGGTATTAGAAAGTTAATATTTCAGTGATTCGTTCTCGGCCAACGCAATTCGTTTACAGTATGAATGCGCGTGTGTATATGTATACCTACGTACACGCTAATGATGGAAATGGGTTTAAATGAAATTAATTTCCGACCGAATTCACAAATTAAAAGTAAACGGAAAATCTTTCCGAGAAATGAAATCTATCCATCTCTACAATATACATAGAACGATATGGAATCAACTGTGGAGGAAACGCAAAAATATTACGAATATAAGAAAGATAACGATTAGTTTGGTCGGTCCAGGAGTTTCTGATTTCGTCGATCCATTACCTTCGATATACGTATAATATTTCTACTTGATTTAGCAACTTTGTTGGCCATTTCTCATTTTGCAACAAGAAAGTTGGAAAAACGGCTCGAGTTCGAATTCGTCTACAACTTACTAACTAATCGGTATTCCTGCACAGAAAAGACGTTTAAGTTAAGCAACGGTATAAATAATATGGAATAGTCGATCGTTGAACGTACGACGTTTGAGGATCGTCAGGAAGGAAAATAAATTCAATAGAAAGATGTATCGGGTTCACGGTTGTTGCGTCGTTCCGAGACAAAATGATCCTTTAGAACGGCCTCGTGCGAAGCACACCGGATGACTTTAATCCTGAAGGTTTATCGCGGTCGGTGCCTCGAGGGCTGTGCGCCTTACAGTCTTCTCTAAGGTCGAACGTTTTCTCGAGGAAACGTTCCTTTCGTTACGAGACGAGAATCCTTAACTTTCCGAGATATTGCGCTTTCTCTGAAAACTACTCGCCCTGCTCCTCGCTTCCTTCGTCCTCTCTTCTTTTTCGCTTTGTCTTTTATTCCCCAGTTCCTCCTCCTCCTCGTTCCATTCTTACTTTGTTTGCGTTTTCTCTCTTACAGGTCGTGAAACTTTTTCTCACAGATCACTATACACGTTGCACGCATTTGCAACTCTGCTTCGCTTCGGATTCCTCCAAGTTCACGACGCGAATCTCGTTTAAGGGGTTACTTGCCTTTACAGAGCTTAAGAATAGCTAAAAATTCAGACATTTATACGACTTTATGCGACGGTTAAACTTACACTTTTCTTTCTTAAACGAAACTCAATCGTTACCTATACAACGTGAAATTTTAACAATATTTACAGATAACGTTCACGTAAATTACATAGGAAAACATTTAAAAAATTGCTTATGCGAATATTTTTCGACGTATATTAATACGACGGTGTTATTAATCGCGTCTGTGTGATCGCAAGCCTCTGAAAACAATTTCATCTTTCGAACCGTTTATTCTTCTCGAAAAGAAAAGAAAGAAAATAATCACTGTAGGTATTTGCCTGTCTGTCCAAGTACCATAGAGACGGCAAGGTGTTAATAGTTAGTTTTTCCGTGTCGCTTGAAATTACTTATCACGCAGACTTTAAAGACGTCGTCGTTCAAATTGGTCACCTTACTCACGGTAATCTACGTTTCTTCCGTCTTGCGCAAACTACGAGAGTTAATTAACTCGTCGGCTAATTGCCTGTCCACCGAGATTGGTTGCGCTTGAAAATGCCGTTGGCTGTCGTGCGATCGTGAGTAGAATTCGATAGATCCAGATCTACGCCGAATTAGAGAAAACCGATTGTATTTAGATTTGTTTCTAGAATCGAGGTACGTAATATCGGTCGTGGCGACGCGGCGTTGTTACGTTGATCATTTTCCGTATTATGCGACAGTGTCTCGTTTTACAGAATGGTCGAGGGGTGGTCGATGATAGTAGGCGAGAACTGCGAGGAAAGTTGCTTAAAAACCTTCGGAAACCTCGACAACCTTGAACCTCGAAAGTTTCGAATGTCGCGTAGAATATTTCAGCTTCGAAAGACGCCGAGGGTTTCCGGTTTTCTATTTGAAATTCTCGTCGAGCTTCGCGACGCTAAATCTCTGCATACATATCTCACGTTTCCTCGGTTCTATGCCTTGGGACATTCGTTTATTTCCAACTATTTTCCCCCCCAGAAACTTGAAAGAACATTTATTTCGTTAATTTCCCATTTAATGCGTCGACTATCATCGTGGTTACTGGTGAGCGACGCTTCCAACTCGCAACAGAATTCCATTTATTGGAAGAAAATTTCACCTGATCAAGGAGGTGACCGCGTAGCGATGGGGAATTTACGCGAACTAACGTGCAGCGTAATATCTCGTGCAGGCTTTTCTCACGGGAAAGTACTGTTCCGCAGAACCGGATTTCAAAGAGCAACTCGCCGTGAACGCGCAATTGATAAAATGGTGCCGAGTTCCCTTCGTTCGAGTATCGTGGTTTCCCTTTGCTACCCGACTGTCGTTCGGTTAGATTGAACCCAACGATTCGAGAGAGACATACCGCGTCGCGTCGCACCGTCACCAACGAAAGAGGAAGAAAATGAAAACCGTTCCCTTGGGTCGACCAGGCTATCCCGTTTTTCTCTTGCCCCTTTTCTTCGGACCCTCGCGCGCACGGAAGACAAACGATCGATCGCCTCACGAATCCCGAGATTTTTCAACAAACGAAACCTTTAGGTCCCTAACATTATGCTCCGACGAACGGTCTTGAACGTTAGATCGACATTGCCTGTAAAAATTAATAATTTTAACTCTTATCGCATTTTCTGTACAGGGTGTTCGGCCACGCTTGGGAAAAATTTTAATGGGACATTATAGAGGCCAAAATAAGACGAAAATCAAGAATATCAATTTCTTCACTGAGCTTTCGTTAAAAAATTATTAACAAAATTAAATGAAAAAATTTCAAATTATTATGAAAAAATTATTTTCGGTTGCAGGGGTCAATCATAATCATTTTTGGTGAATAGACATACCCCCGAGAATCCTGCGCATTTTCGAGAAAAAAATTCAGTACGAGCGGAACTTTAAACGTTAATAACTTTTTAACGAAGCCTACATCAAGAAATTAGTATTCTTGATTTTCGTCTTATTTTCACCTCTAGAATCTCCCATTAAAATTTTTCCCAGGGATGGCCGAACACCCTGTATATTTAACACTACCAGTAAAGCGGACTTTGCAACCTGTATCGGAATCATTTATAACTCAAACTGACATTTCACTAATACAGATTAGATACATATCTACGTACATACATATATTTTCTCTTTACTCGAACGTACTACTATCTACGGATTTGTAGTGAACCGTCCTATACGCTTATACATATAGCCTCTCTGCTGAAGAGTATTCATTTCGTAGATGCGTAAAAAACTTTAAATAAGAATATCTCGAAAACTTATTAGGGTGTTTCGATGCTAGGTAGGTACATAGTATATACATACTATAACTACTACCGTTTTAAAAGCGATTTCCACTACCGAATAATATCTTATTCGTTTATAGGAAAGGATTTATTTGAAAAGCTCAAACTCATCGTTTAGTTTCGACGTATTTGTTTTGTAGACACCGAGTGTACGAATGGTTAGAGGACGGACTGTAAGTACGAGCGTAAAAATATGACGTATAGTGTCGAATGTTGGAATGAAACGGCGACGAGAGTACCAAAGAAGGAAATAATTAACTCGTTCGTTCGGCGTGGTTCGAGATCGGTAAGCTTTAGAATCGATTGTAGGAGCAGACTGAACGAGGAAAGTGGCAGGTGTCCGCATTGTCGCCCCTAGGATCGATCGAGTCGATCAAGCGTGAAGATCCCAGGCGCGACAACTTTTCCAATAAATGAGCTTTAGGATCTTTGGCAAGCAACAAAGAGGAAGGACAGCGGAGCAAAAGAGAGCGATCGGTCCGCGCGCGGAGTGAGATAGAAGAGAGAAATCGAGCAGGTCGGCGTAGAAATAGATCGGTCAACATTACGTGTTTCCCGCCTTTGATCGTTTCACGGTGAATCGGCCATCCGTTACGTGATCGCGCTCACGAATGGTTCGTCGAGGCGCGACCCTCTTTATCCACGTTTTCTGTATTCCACAACATCTTTCTATTTCATTTATATTTCAAGTATTATGATTTTATCACCACCTTTCTTTCACTCTGGACCGTCTCTCTAGCCTAAATTCGTCGTCCATCTCCATAAAACTTGCTACGCGCATGCGACGAAACTGTGGTTGGTTCGTTTACTTGCTCGGTCGGTTGGAAATGGGACGCACGACCGTCCCGTGGCCGCTCGTCATCCGTGAGAATCACGGGTCCTAATAAATTTACGATAAAAAACAGATTTTAATTATAGAAGGCTCGTTTACCAGAACCAATTTTTCAACGTGAAGAAATAAAAGTCTATGTTTTATAAATTCTTATACCTTCAAATATAATTAGTAGACTTAATATGCAAATATAGAAAAAGTACTTAAAGTAAGATACGAATTATTAGGATTTAAACAACCCTCTACGAAGCAGCTCCTATTTCCGACGTGGGGTTAGAGTTTATTTTTCTTATCTGATATAATTAACAATGAGACCAGAAATTTATTAAAAATTTTACAGTCTGGCAAGAACGTAAATCAGAGGAGATCTATATCGAGAGAGAGAGAGCGTAAGTCGAGGTGAGACTGTACTGCATTCTCCTTTTTCCTTTTTTACACAAATCCATCCCTTCGCGTATAGATATACCGCCTGTTCTCTACGATTCTGTATGCACGCAAGAAAACGGGAGCTTCCGGAGCGCGTAACAACCTTAATGAATTACTGAATAATATCGCTGTAATATCCATTAGCACGCCGTCAGAGAAATACGTGAAAAGTTGCTTAGAGCGTGCAACAAACAAACAGTATACTAGAAAGATATACGTAGAAAATAAAATAACTAGAATGTAAAGTTAAAGAGGAAAAGATAGTAAGAGACGTATTATACGTAAAATTATAATACGGAAATGACAGTAGACTTTGACGTAAATCGCGCAATAATTTAAATTGGTTGGGTAAATTGGAGAAAAGGACGGTAGCGTAATTGTACTTGACGAACGAATGGGCCCCATAGATTATCTTTTGTACTTTGAACTTTGAATTTTTCTCTATAGAAATGTAAATGATGTCGAAAAGTGTTTAGTTTCAATGGGTGTAGCCAATAACTACATAGCAGCCGTTAAATCTATTCAGTGTTTTCAACTATGAACGAATCAGTGAAGGTATTCGCTGACGGTATAAGGCAAAGGATGCTGCAGTAGCGAGTAATTTAGGACACGGCTGCGTTCCGCGTTCCGCGTTTCTCGGTTTCGCGTGCAGGCTGAACGTTCGATGCAATTTCAGCGACGGGGGTTCGTTAGACTCCTTTGTAGAAATCGGTGGCGGTGGCGGTGACGGTGACGTCGCAGGTAGCTAGCTAGCTGTATAGCCGAGCTAACATAGGTATACGTTATTTTGTTGCACGGCGGCGCGGCGGGTAGCTGGTTCGAGCGAGATTGCGCTATCGGCAAAGGCTTTACTGCACGGTATTTCGGTTTACCCGTATTGCGTGTGAATAAAAGCTCCGCACCAAATGTCGTCTCCGATGAATACCTGACCGTCGCGTGATACGGGAATTACGGTCCTCGATTCCCGCCAAATGCACCCGAGTTTATTTTCCAATCATTCGATCCTGTTAAAGAACGTTCCAAGTCGTCAACGATCTATCTGCTCTCTTTCAGTTCCCGTATCTCCCGCTGTGTCGATCAGTCGACACTAGTTAGTACTGCACCAACAATACCGATATTTATTTTTATTTCCTCTTAAAGACACTAGACTTTTACACGCGATATTATACCTAACCCAACCCCCGGTTCAGTTACCGGGGGATGTTTACTCGTTGCACAGATACCACCGTATAAGTGAACGAAACTAATTTCCTTGAAGAAAGTTTAATAAAAATTCATACTATCCAAGATTAATGCATAAGCGAAACGCGTCACGCTCGCCGCGGGTCAAAGAAACAAATACATACGTACATAGTTGATGAAACGTAATACACGGCTTTTCTACCAAACTCTTTGTACCTACGTTTACATGGAACGCGTGCTATGACATCGTTCGCGTGGCTGTAATAAAGTAGGGTATTTTTATTCCGACAATAACAACTCTCGACTTTTGTGCTTAAAGCGAGAAAATAAAAAAACGGAGAACGTCTGGAAATAGAATCGGGTTTGAGAAGTCGATCGAAATTCTACCACCATTTTAGAGGGAGAGAGAGAGAGAGAGAGAGACTCGTTCTCAACAAGTGGTTCAAACTGTTAGCCCACACGCGAAACCTGACAAATATATATGTATACAATACATAGATAAAGCGTTGGCACTGCGCGGTCTCCAGTGGGCAGAGAAGATCGAGGAAAAGAAAACCTCAGAACCATAAAGAAAGAAAACCTGGCAGAACCATAAAAGAAAGAAATTTTTCCTCTGAAAGTACATATGCACGTATGTTGGTAAACACTTGGTTTAGAAGCAGTATTATTGAAACGAATAGCATTTAAATATGTGCCACATGTATGTATGTTAGTTTTCATACTCCCTTTGCAAAACTAGCACCGTAGCTTAGCGAATTGTCGGTTGCGTGGTGATAATAAACCTTTAATATATTTAGAATATTTAATTAGTCTTCGATATGAAAAATAGACGTAAATTCACTCCCTGAATATTGCACACGCTCCTCTATGCACACATTGTTTTCTCGCTCGAATCGTAGATGTGATACTTTTCCCTTAAGCTTTGTTCCCTGTCTCCACACACCTCATTCTTATGCCTTGCCCCAAATAACAAACAATCTCATTCATTCACACTCGCAGGTTGTCTTTCGCGAATGACACTGAATCAGAACAGATCCTTTTCTCACTGATAGACGACAATATGTAATATTGTACATGTACAACGAATAAATAAGTGCAACTCTAAACTTATCGGAAGAATGATTCCGTAGGAATGTCAATTGTTTGCCATCCCCGTTCCCCCACCCTGGCGCGCGGTATTAACAAAAGAGTGGTGGGGATGACTCTGTTCTATCTACGCGGGATAAAACTGGGAGCTACCGTAGTACGCCTTCCCTTTTATCGAATAAGGAAACGACGCGTTCGGGAAAGAGCAATGGAGCGAAGACGAGCTAGATAATCGACGAAGCGAACAAACTACCAAGCAAGGCCTGCTGCAACATAAATCTGTTTGAACGAGTATCATCGTCATCCGTAGTGCGTACGAGCGTTTGCTTCTTCCCTTTATCGTTTATATAGAATCTAGCAGATTGCAGGGAGAAAGTTTTTTTTTATCTTATCTAATTATCGATGACTTATTAAAAAAAGATCCGATAGATTCCTCGCGATGAACCACAAGAACCTTTTTCATCGTTTTTACACCCCGAATGGTTTCTTAGCTCGATACAAGTTTCCCTTTGACAGTTTTGGGGTAAACGGCGTCTTGTTCCTCTTAGTAGAAGGCATCAAAACCTACTCCAATCCGTAGCCAGATCCTTCGGGACAACATCTTCATCCCTTGGGCAATGCAACGTCATGTTGCTTGCTTGCCTCGACACATCAAAATCTTCTCTAAACAATTAATTCTATGACACCCGATGGCTACATGACTTGGAGTCGCTACGTAACCATCGTCGGAGAGATCGGAGACTTTAATATTAGTTCTTTGCAGTTACAATGGGAATATGTATATTACATACACATGGGATTTTCTAATCAATACATTTCTGTGAATCGGAACGAACTGACGCGAAACTTGGAAGGAAGATGCTTTCGCGAAGACGATAAAAGCAAGCTTATCGACTCTAAGTACAATTTAAACGGTAGTACGCTCCAAGAGGAATCGAAGAACCAGTGATTCGAGAGTCGAAACGACTCGACGAATCAACCTTCGGAAGAAGACGGATCGTTTTCAAAGAAATCGACAAGTTGCGCGGTTGTTGGCTTATCGGTGAGAGAAACATGATGCAAACTTGTTCCTTTCGGGTGAACAATTCGCAAACAGGGCCATGACTGTTATACATAGATATAATACGCGGCTATATGTATACAAAATTTATAATTTTATCGAGTATTAAAACTCAGCGCATTATTTAAAATTATACAATATCCTGATTAATATTGCTCCTAAATACAATGAAAAGTAGCAATGATCGGATAAATTAGGTGAACCAAATAGATGGTAGATGGTAATCCTTCGTTGTTCCGGTTTGCGCTGCGTTCGAGTTACGAGCACGCGAGTATTTTTCAACTCGCTGCTAGAAAAGCAATAACCGTGCTGTCTTTGTTCCCTTTGCCCCCGTGCGTATATCGTCGATTGTTCGTGTACACCCTTTGCTTTGTCATTTTATAGAAAATTCTCTTTGACGCTGCAGCTAGCAAATAATAATAAAAATTTGGAAATTTTAATAAAATGTAAAATTCCTGGACCGTGGTTATAATAAAACCGTATGCTCCTAGTGATAGGAGAATTAGCTGCGCTTGCCAATTAAGAGGCTCGCACATGCGGCAGGTGTCATCGTGAAAGTCGACGGCTTCCAACGAGCGAGCTTTAATTGGATCGGTCCTGGTTGGGCCAGATCGAACCGAAAACGATAGAAACACGTTATTGTTTGGTTGTCGTGCATCGCGCAGTTTCCGTCAGCGTACACGCGACCCACACCACGCCGTGTCAACCTATGTATAGGTATGCGTGGTTTGTGGCTTGAACGACCGAAGCGCTAATTAGCTTCGTGCGCGGTCATCCTGCCGGATAACGCCTACTGGAGTCTGATAACAAGCAGTAGCTTTTCATTCTCGTTCCGCTTTTGTTTACAACTACACTGTGCCTGCCTATGTATATCTATACATGACGAATATCAAAAACTTTTAATACAAACTTTATGAAAAGTAGCGAGGAAGTATAATTGATTAAAATGTTGGTTACGAATCGTGAAATAAATAAACGTGTTAAATTTAACACATCATCATTCGAAGAGGTTCTTGGCGTGTAATCGGAATCGGAATCATACATACATATGAAACCGACGCACCGCGTAGAAAATTCAGATTGTTGCATTCTGCGTATTGCGAGAGAAAATAGACATATACATACGATCACGCAACCGCGATTCCTCGTTCGATGGAACACACCACTCTATAACCACGAACCACCAACCGCGAAAACATTTAGCATCAATAACGAGTTTAACCGGACACACTGATGTTTAACGTAATTTCATCCAAATTTCACATCTAACGAGAGTTTCAACTCCTACGATAATGAATATATTTCAATGAAACTTTTTTCTCAAGTAGAGCTCATGGGTACCTACAAAAAAGTATTAGACAACTTTTCTGTAGGGCGTGAAATAAAATGATGAAAAAAGAAAAACTAATTTTTAAGAAAAATCGACAGGGGGTAGGTGCTGAAATTTTTCGGCAAAAAACAATTTTTTCAAATCGTTCTAAAAAAATTATTTTCGGTTGCGGGGGTCAATTATAATAATTTTTGGTCAATAGACCTACCCCCGAAATCGTAGCCACTTTCTGGAAAAAAATTCGAGAAGGTGTGAAATTTTTGGACAAAATTAAAAAATTTCAAATCGTTCTGAAAAAATTATTTTCGGTTGCAGGGGTCAATTATAATAATTTTTGGTGAATAGACGTACCCCCGAAATCCTGCGCATTTTCGAGAAAAAAAATTGAGTACGAGCGGAACTTTAAACGTTAATAACTTTTTAACGAAGCCTGCATCAAGAAATTAGTATTCTTGATTTTCGTCTTATTTTCACCTCTAGAATCTCCCATTAAAATTTTTCCCAGGAATGGCCAAACACCCTGTATAATAAATAATTAGAATTATTACTAAGAATGATGTATTAACTTGGAAAGTTGTCGTTACATTGCATACAACTGTCGAATTCGTATTTTGTGACATGTACAGATTTGATTAAATATTGGATTGGTAATAGTTTTGTCTTCTAAAAAGGGGCCTGAAATGAAATAAAGTAAAAGAAACGCTAAAATACAGGTGTATTTTCTTTCGATAAATAGGAACGGCTCGATACGATACGAACGATTTCGCTAGAACCCGTTGATTGGACCATTCTCGCTTACACGAAGAGAAATTGAAGAGCAGTAAATTAAACAAATAAGTAGGAGTCTCTCGGGCAAATACTTGGTAAAGAAAGAAGCAATAATGACGAATCTATTCAGCCTGATTAGAAGCTTGATTAGAAAAGAAATCAGCCACGTTTTCTTTTTCAACTGTCGACACTAGACCTCTAAACTGAACCATTGGTGTAAATGTGTATAGGTTTGAGAGTGACCCGATCGTGATTAGTTCTCGCGACAGCCGAATTTCAACCCTTGACATTCGAAACCGATTCCCGTGCGTGGTTACTATCAATTGATACCGCAGCACGTTAAAGTTTGTATTTCTTGACCCAGATCCTTGTTTCCACGTAGACGGCTTTAATTCCCTGACGTTAGATGAAACGCATTTCAATCGATTATTGCGCTCACCGAGACGCTTTCACCAGGCTCTTTTGTCTGCTCTTGAACCGTGTCTCCTCGCAAAACGAATATAATCTCACTGTCGACGGATAAAGAAATAATTGAACCCAATACTAGCGTCGTTGGCGCATAGAAAAGAGGCGTGAAACTACTCGATGCCGAATGATTCGTTTCGTCGTGTCGGGAAGTAGAGTAGGTGCGGGGTGGCGCGCCATTCCATTGTAACTCAGAGGTGACTCGTTCGTTATATGTATACGTATGCCTTGTTGTTTCGTTCCCCAATTTTTCCTCGCCACTTGAGTGCATTAGGAAATCGGCCTGCTACTTATCTAACCCTCAGCAGCTCGGTAATTAACGCAATTCGGAGAATACTGAATACGGTAATGTATCTGTCCTGTTATCGTATCGTGGTAGCAGAAATAGAAATCGTTTGGTAAACTATTTGTCATAAACTCGGAAGAACGGGAAAATAAATAAAGAAAGCCGGAGGCAACGATCGGAGATAACGATCGATCGTAATTCTCAGTAGAAACGTAATCTCGGAATCGCTAATCAATCGAAAATTTCCTTAGGGAGCAGCAACTCGAACGTGGACGTCGAGATTATTCGATCGCGATCGCTGAACGGAACGAAACGGACGCCGTTGGTTGGATGGTTGGAGGGTGCCGTGGTCCAACGAAAATTGAGTTAACATCGAATCAAGGGTAGAAAGGTAGAAGGAAAAATAACGGGAGCAGAGGGGAGAAACGGAAGCAAAAGCAGAATCGGTTTGTAGAAGAGGCGGTCGGCCGAGTGGTCGGGGTGGCTGGGTTTCGAGTGACCAACAAGCTAACCGTCTGCTGTCAGCCAATGCCTTCTTGAGCTGATATCGAAGAAGCGACGCGACATGGCCGATCTCGAGAGAATCAGATTGGTGGTGCTGGGTGGTGCAGGTGTCGGGAAAAGCGCGATCATACGCCGACTGCTCGGCCAAGGATTCAACGAGAGATACAGGCCTACCGTCGAGGATCTCTATTCGAGGGAATGCGTTCTAGGCACGCTCACGTTGAAAGTCGATCTCCTGGACACCGCCGGTAAGCACAACGCAAGTCTAAATCTCACAAACCGTATGTAATTTTAGTCATTTTTGCAACTGTATAACGGTAAATAGCGATGCTTAGAGTTATCAACGCGAAAGTTATACATGCATACGTATACTCTTGCGTATCGATTGATAGATAAACTCGTCTTTAAAACGAACACTGACACCCCCCTTAATAGTTACTTGAATTAATTTCTCTTTCCTCGAAATTACGTGTACGGTTTCAGGCGATTTGCAGTTTCCAGCTATGAGGAGATTAAGCATAGCCACTGCGCACGCATTTCTCCTCGTCTACGCTACAACCTCGTTACCGAGCTTCGAGTGCGTGAAGCAATGCTTTGAAGAAGTTAGGGAACAACGGCCCGATTTTCAGGTTCAGTATTGCACAGATAGATAAAACGATTTCTACCTGTATGTACGAAACTATTTCTACTCGAATACATATAGGATGAACCGAGGTGAAAAATAACAGCCGACGAAACTGAGGAATGAAATATTTAAACTATGTGTTATAACACTGTTCCGCATAAATCTGCGATACGGTTGGATTTCCCAATGAAAAATTTGAAATCGCGAAGAAAATTTTCAAGAAATAAAGTTTAATTACTCGTTAGCTATTAAGTTTAGGGCTAATACGAACCAACACTTTTTTTACCTTGAAATCTCTGAAACGCCTCCGCCTAGAAAAAGAGTAAATGCACTACAATGTAGTGTAGTCGTTTAAACCATGAAATGATGTAATAAGAAATATGAGAATGTGCAGCGTGGTTGGGTCCCTAGCTGATTTCGCCACTGGCTATTGCCCCTATAGAGCTGTATAGCTCTCAGGTATCAAGCTAAAGTAATACGTGTACGTTTCGGGATCTGGCAAACATCCGTTCCATAAAATACATATTTTCATCGAACGTAGGTGTTTCGTAATTATCGAAGGGCCATGTTTTGGCTTGCTCTTGGCAACGGTACGTACAATATGTATACTGTATAGTATATGCACCTCGGCACGGACACCGAACAATATGATCATAAACCAGGGGAAATCTGCAAGCCACTCGCGCAGAGTGCTCGTCGCTATTCCGAAGTAGGTACCGTTTTTCCTTACCTCGAAATATTCCGCGACTAAATCGCCTCGAGAGTTGCGACTTGCTCCTTGAACGTCGCAAGGTGACCGAGGAGGTTCGTTGGCAATCGTCTTCGAAAACGTACCATAAGTAGAGTTGTAACATTGTAAATATCTATACAAAAATATATGTGTAATTGGGAAAAAATTTACATCGACTGTACATCAGTTTTCCTTCGAACGCGTCAACTAGATACATATTAAATTAACGGTAGCGAAAGAAGCAGCGTATCGTTTCTGATCGTTCCTCGTCGTCGTCGTCCGACAGGAAGTGCCGATCGTCGTTGCCGGAAACAAGTTGGACCTTGCATCGACGCGACGAGAGGTGCCCATCGAGGATGTCAGCGAATGGCTATTTTGCAAATTACCGAAGCTTCGCGCGAAGGTGATGGAATGCTCCGCCAAAGACGATTACAACATCAAAGACGTGTTCCGATGTTTCGTCACCTTGTCCAGAATCGTACAGAAGAACAATACCGGAGAGACGGACGAATCGGGACTCAGACGAAGGTGTTCCGCGTACGGATCGCGCAGGTATTTCATTCTACCGTCCCTTTATTTTCATACATTTTAATCGATCGAAAAATTTCAATCCCGAGTTTCGCACACGCGCAACTTTCTTAATTACAATCTATTGTACGGCATACCGTAATTGAAAACACAGACAACCCGATACTTAAAATCCGCAGTACGTAGCGTGTTACAACGTGCTCTAATATGCAAAAGCTATCGCGAACACGAACGCAATTTCAATGTCCGGTCGCTTGCCACGGTTAAAAATCGATTCCTGCTTCCTTCCAGTTAAATTGCGTGTCGACGTTGCAACTGGAATTTACGCGAAAATTAATTTTCCCGGCTCGGTCTGCCACGATCGAATAAAATGCGAATAAAGCACTAGTCGGCTCTTTGGGAATTTTAACGATTAACATTTCGCTTGGCATTTTTCTGGCAAAACAAAAGACAAAAACGAAACAATCAATTATTTCAAGACGTTAAAAACAATAGGCGAAAGGTTCTGTTGGAAGAAACTACTAATGATAAAAATCTAACGATTAAAGTGATAATGTCAGTCAGATTTGACGAATCGTCAAGACGCTTGTCTGATTCTGACAACTGATCCTTTCGTTCCTATCGCTACATATACGCCGACCGACAACGTTCCGTATCTTACTCGATGTAGAGGTGAATAAAAAAGGGAAACCAATCCAGCACAACGGGAGGGGGCGAAAATACTTGGTCGAAAATACTCCCGTGAAACGGTGAATCGATTTCACGCAAATGTAGATATAAGAAAAAACGATCTCGAATCCGTAGGTCTGGCAGCCCACACGGCAGAACAGGGAGCGCCGGTGGACACGGAGGAAATTCTCAGCAAACAGTCGCGGCGCAAGGTTCGAACGTTGTCACAGTCACCGAGGAGACGAAAATGAAACCACGCAGCCGTAGCTTGATCAGACGCGCTTCGCGGAAAACGAAGCAGCAAATCAGGGATTCTCACACGGACGACTGCAACATCTCGTAATTTAATCAACGCACCCTCCCGCCCGCCTTCTACCCTCTCTGTGTGTCGACAACTGATAATAAAATCGATAAGATCGAGCACGATTGTCCACGGCGACGCAACGCGACGCGACCGATGATAGGGAAAACAGATTATTATCCCACAAGAGATCGTGCAACCACACGTACTTCTTGCCGGAGAACACGTTTTTCGATCCGTGGGTCGTAAACTGTTGAAAAATTGCTCACGAAAACGCTCCTATACGATTAAAAGCCTCGTCATTATGAAAATTCGAATACGTCGCTGCCTCTTTTCTTTCGATCAAATCAGACTGCCGGATTTCACGTCGAGTGATTTGAAAGAAACTTGTCCTCGAAACTGGTCCAACTCGATCGAGCCGCTCAAATAGATGTTCTATTATTACATATGTATATAGCTGCCGGCCACTCGAAATGACGATCGCTCAAGCTTGAGAAATCTAAACAGTGGCGAAGCTGATTCGATCCCAAGTATTCCCAACATTGATTAATTAGAGAAACGAGACAGTATTGTACATAACGACCGCTATGAGAAGATATAATGCAGTGTTTGGCAAATATTTTGGAAGGCGCTCTTTCGAAAGGAACAAAATTTCGGCGCCCGAATGAAATACATTTAAAAAGATACATTTTAGGTTTCATGTATTAATAGCAATAGATGTTTCATGTTTCGAAATTTATGTTAGACACTTTCCAATATTGATCCGTACTTTGAATATAAAATACATTTTGCTACGTTAAAAATATATTTCTATAAACTTTTCTGATTAAAAAACGTCCTCGAATTAAGCGCCTTCCTTCCATTTTGGAAAACATTAGCATAAACTGACTTGACGCTGGTAGTCAAGTCGAATTAAACATTTCAGTTCTATTAAAAAGGGCAAATTTGATCTGCGAAAGCGTTAATTTCGAGAGACAAGCCAGTATGACTTGGAACATGATTGTACGACACGAATCGATTCGTTTTTTTCGCGTTACAAAAGAATATTATGGTGTCTGGATGAAGGCGAACCGCATATCAATTTTTATAATTCCATACACGATTTAATTAAATCTATTTTTCGATACGTCTTTTGTACGTGTATAAGCTTGCAAACGGCGTTGATGCATTTATCGAAGAAACTACGCGAACGCGATTCTCGTTTCACCGCTAGATCGATGCTCGAAATAAAATTTCGAAATTTCAATTCTCAATATCTACGACGCGTATTTATTCGAAAAGATCGAAGCGGCGAGAGGAACGCGAATCGTGTAAAAATGTTTCTGCGCTTGATAGATCGAACGTAAGCAAGACAAGATTTATAAATGGCGCGTAATATTGCTTTCTTTAAGAGTGTTAATTCATTCGCAAACGCATAAATAATATCTTTTTTTTAAGATAAATTAAAGTTCATGGAATAGAGCAGTGGATTCGAAATTCTTTGGGCGACGTCTTCCTAAAAGAAAGAAAATTTCTGTATGCGTAACAAGTGATGGGTTTTTCAAGTAGTGGTAAAAGAATGCCGAGCATATCCCTAGATAGGGAAATCTGTCATGCCAGTCAACGTGTTGATATATTAATTGAACAAATCTTTACGTTTTCTAGATTAAAAATTTTCTTTCGCATCCCCTTATAAGCCGTGCCCATCGTTTTGTACAACGCTAGATTAGAGGATTAACTCTTTCCTAAGTGTTTTTAAAGTTCAGGCTCTTCCAACGTTACTTCTCTTTCGACGCGCAAACGATTATCGAAACTATTAATTTTCTTGTCGTTTTGCGCAGCTTCGAGTAAGCTTTTGAACCAAATCAACGATCGTTTGTTCGATCTTGGTAAACGTAAAGTGCAAAATCGATCGAATGTGTCTCGACGAATATCCTGTCCGTCCTCTTCTACGCGTTACTACGTCGTTGGTCCCAACAAGCGAATCGGAGTTTCGTCGATCAAACGACTTAGCATCGAGATTAATTACATTTTCAAAGCCAATAATATCCATGAAACGTTCGCAAATATCCGATAGGAAGAGTGTTTCATGCATCTCCAGTTTGGCTATTCGAGCATACCCAGAAAAAAAACTAGAAATGTCTCTTATGTACGAGCTTAATCGTGCTACTCAATTCCGAGTCGCTAAAAATCCGAGTAACGACGATTGCCGCTAGGAGATATAATACATATACATATATATATATACGCGTGCACATACATACACACACCAGACCAATTTTAGTAAATATTTTGTGACTGTCTGTTTGTCTAAACTATAAGCACCAACGTAATTATCTATACCCTGTAAGAATAGGACGACTTTTCATCGATTTGAAGAATGTGCGTAAATTCATTCCTCTTGCTGAATAATTCGTAATGCGTTAAGAAGGGTAGAAGAAAAAGCAGTAAAAGCAGAAAAAGCAGAAAAAGCAGAAAAGAAAAAAAGATATTTTTATTACCGAAAACTGAATTCTTGTCTCTTCCTGTTTTAATCTAGCAAACATATACTATTTATTATCATACGCAAATATATCGGCGTGCCCGTTATTTGTTTCTTTCTATGCATGTATGTATATACATATAGTATCGTATTTCGTATTAACGTATCACTGTGGCTACGTAATAATTCGGAAGCAAATTATAGAAATAAATGCGCCGTTAAACGAATTGTGGCTAGTTAGTTGCGGTGAATAGCATGAAATTCCGTAAATTGTATACATAGATACAATAAATTGCAAAGAAATAGTGAGCAATATTATGCTTCTTTGCGAATGGTAACACGAGGAAGGAGCAAAGAAATTTAAAAAACGACTAGCCAACGTCCCTGCTTCTTCTGTATTATAAATTTGAAATATATTATTGTTTGTTGTTTCCGTTGCGGTTGTTGTTGTTTCACATTTACCATGGCCCGAGTAGACATCGCGCATCAAAATTAGGAAAAAACCAAGTAATATTTCACAAAGAGATCGTTGTAACGTTAGAATTTGTGTCGGAATTGCATCCATTGTCCGTTCCATGGAATAAATACTTGAAATGTTGAACGTAAGGCTGACAGTGTTCTCCTTTCGAGAAAGCTGTCGTATTGTGTAATCGCACGTTGCGTTGTTCGAAAAATTTGAAAACCGAATGAAACAATGTCGCATCTTCGGTTGCTTTCGCTGCTTCTAAGAATTTTCGAGCGGAAACTTGATCTACCATTCCAACTGATCGGACATATCTAAAAGGGAAACGTAAATTCCTGTCATTCCTCTAGATAAAGTATCCCCTCTGAAGTGTTACGCGATAACTATCGTAAGTTGCGAAAAAGGAACCAAGAAAAAAAAGTTTACCAAAAACATAATGCAAACAAGTTTAACGAATTATTTATTAATTTAAAATATTAGTGAATAACGATGGTCTGGTATCTAAATCGTAACGATAAATTATTTCGGCATGTCGAATATTTGCCTAAAAGATAAGATAATTTTTGGCACTTCAAAGGAGACATTCTGTATATGTCGAAAACAGCATTTTAGATGCACGGAACTTACCGCAACGCTGGTAAAATATGACCCTTCGAGAGGAGGACTTCGATTATTTCTTCGTGAGCATTCCCTAATCGTTTCAGCATATCCAAAGCAAGCTGATGAGCAGCTGGATAGAGATTCTCCAAAGAAAGTAACAGACACGCCAGAGGTTTCGAATCGGCGACCACGTGATATTGTAGCAACTGATGAAGCTGGTAATACGCTTTACGTTGCACCAACGTCGTGATAATTAACTCGTGCAAATAATGTTGCACAGGTATTCCATGTTCCGCCAACGATCTAAACCGAACGTTAAAGCACGCACCAACTGAATGTTACTTTCATCCAATACGGGTAAAATCTGATCGATAAATAATACCTGATATATTCGAGGAGAACCCACACGATCATTTTCGGTTCGATTGTATTCTCGGAAAATTTCGATAATATATGACTATACGTGTCGCTTTGATCAAGCAAGAGCTTATACTTGTAATTTTCTAGCACGGTGGCAACGTTTTTCACGTTACTTTGTAAAGGGGTACCCATCTGAGCGAAATAAAATACATAACATAGACGCAACTTAACCGCCGGTAACAACACGGCAAAATCAACAAACGCACGTCACCTGACTTTGTATTTCGCTCTCCAAGTAACTTCTGTACACAGAATTAATCTTGTTGAATATAGTTGGCATGTCCATTAAACTAACAGGTAACTGCATCATGAAATTTTGCAGCACCTGTATTAAAACTTGTTTCGCATTTGTTCGCTGTATCAGAAATTCGACCAACAACACTTTGTCCGTGATAAGCTTTATCAACGCTTCCAATTTCAGTTCAACATACCTGATCGACAAACGTAATCGGATAAGTTTACAGCGTTCCTGTTTTCATTCAATTTCCCCTTTCTTCTCTTTCAATTATAATACCTTAGACTGTCGCGCAACATACGTATAAACAAGATTGAAAGAACCGTATTTTAATAGACCTACCTACCATAGGCAACCCAACTTGACATCTATAACTATGTTTGGCTGAAAAACTACCCAATTTGGTGAATCTGTAAAACATTGAGGAAAAACGTGCACGAACCTACGTTCAACAGAGATATCGATCATTTTCATCAAGGATACACAATTGACAAGGCTGATACGTGTGCTCTGATAAAGTTGCGCCCGGAACTTTCAAATTATACGGTTTTATCGATTTTGCCGGTACCACGCTGGTATGGTGCATTACGGTGCCATCGCTCACGCCTTGTAACATAATATCGAAAACCATCGAAGTCTAAAACATTATTCGGTTTAAAATAATGGGCGGTTCGAACTGATCATTTTACAGTTTCGAAACGCTCTATCGTTTACTCACTTTCGAAGCTTGATGATGAACGATAATCAAATTATCTACAACGTTAATAGCAAATCTACCACTGACGTCGAGTTTCAGAATATGACTTCTTTTGATCGTTGTCATCCTATTTAAAGAGTATATGAAAATACGCGAGTACACGCTCAAAGATATTCGAATCGAATCGATTAATACTGCAAGGGATATACATACTTAGAAACGGTATATACGTATACGGAAGTAGTCCCTGTCGAACGACTAGCGCCCGGTTGATGACGCAATAAAATAATACAGGGTGTTCCATACAGAACTGTCAAAGCTACGTCTCTTTCGGAAACTGCCAATTTACCTGGTTTCGTCGTACCAGGTTCCACTGAAGCAATTTATCACGATGCAACGTATACTTTCCCAGTACATCGACGATTGCTAATAACTAGTATGCTCAACTTTTTACATCTTACTTTCAAATTTCGTTAACTTGTGAAGATTCCCTGGTGTTATATGTAACGCCTGCATTTGATTTCCCGCTGTACCGGACGATAACAGTACCAACTGACTTTGCGGACAATACACAAACCAATTTACACCCAAACTTAAACATTTTATTGCTCTGACGTTTCGTTTCTCTGGATTCACCTGAAATAATCATATATATATATATGATTATTTTAGGTGAAAATATATATATAGGGCATGAAAATGAAGCCATAAACGTAATAGTGTTTATATTGATACCTGGAACAACTCGACCCCATAATCGGTGACGAACAATATTTCGTTTCCATGCGTCCAAACAAATCCCAATATAGTGGCGTTTTTTCCTTTACACGGTTGCGAATATTCCATGTTATCCAATCCAACAACAGGGGAATAATTAACAAATTCGACACAAGTATTGGAACGTTGTATCGCGAGTATATTCATGTCGGGTGAAAATTTGATGGAAATAACTGGACCCTTGTCTTCCATTTGAAAATTTATACTTTGATTCGGTCCTTTAACTAATACACCTGCAACACCTGCCGACCGAACGGCGAATACCTAAATGCAATCGATTGTTAGTATCATTAAATCTACAGATAAAATATTAAGTGTGGGCAAATGGACGATGGCCTAACCTGTTGTTTCGAGTCGTCGAAAAAGACATTGGTAAGACAGCTGACCGACTCGAACTTGATCGGGTCGGAAGATAATTCCAAATAATAGTCATCCTTTTCGTCTTCGCTAGCAGTTGCCATGTCTCGCTGTTGCACCGTTAATCACGTTCAGTCTTCACCGAAGGTGCTCTCTCACACTATACCAGATCACGCGTACGTAAGCTCGTGGAGTTTCGGAAACCCGACAAAGGCAAACAGACGCATGCCCTCTTTCTCGATTCTCCAAAGTTGCCCAAAGTAATTTCGGTCCGTCTCGTGGGACTAGAGAGAGAAAGGCTCACGTTTGCCCCGGTCTCCATTTCGACATCCCTGCGCCATCTGTGGTAGTACGGAGTGCCTAGAAACAAATCCCTCAGAGCACCCCGGTCTCCATTTCGACATCCCTGCGCCATCTGTGGTAGTAACTAGGAAGTTACTTTATGCTCCCTACAAGTTTAAATATGTTTGGTACGATGGCGTAATGACATGATATTATCGGTATATATCATTTTTCTTTATAATCATAATTATAATTTCATTATTCTATAATAAATCGTAATAATAGAAATTTCTAAATAATAATATTCATAATATGTATCGACACAAATTATATTAAACGTGTGATCGATTATTAAAACGATGTTTATGAAAAGTTACGCTTCTCAAATTATCATCTCTAACAAAGTACGCGTAAACAATGAGTACGAATAAAAAAAAAACAATCACGGGAAATATATCTGATGAATTTGACAGCCTTAATTGTCAACGTAGTTCATTGGCAGTCAATTTAAGTTGCGTCTCAAATTTAACAGACTCTGGCAATGGATCACTTAGACAAATAGATGTCGGATATAATAATAATGCAACGTCAACTAAAATTAACCATGATAAAAGTTCAAAAAATGGTAAATATAAACTGTATAAGAGAGATGAATGTATATCCGATCAGATAAATCCTATAAAAGATGTGCGAATACTTGTAGAGAAAATCAGTAATGACGATATAACGTTGAATAAAAATTGTGAAAGGTTGAAAGAAGCTATTTTGACAAAGACTAAACAAGTCTTTGATACCCAAAATATGTTATCTGTTAAGACACAAAAAATTTTAAAGAGTAAACACGATCGGTCGGATGTAACTTTACGCAATGATTTATCGTATGCTGCTACCAGTACCGAAGCATCTACAATATCAACTAAAAAAAAGAAAGGATACAATGTAAACCAAACTGTTAATGACACGCCAAAAGAGAAATATGAAAATAAAAACACAGGTGAACGGAAAAAGCAATTTAAATTGAAAAAAAGGCGATTATTCGATGTAAATAAATCCTCTAGCAATATGAACGCAAGTAGTAATAATGTTAATTTAAAATGTAATTCTTCGAAATTGTATTTCTCGCAAATGGAGAATAAAGATGACCGGAGTAGCGTTGTGTTAGCTGGAAGCAACAAAAAACCTGATACTTTAAATCTGTTTTCAAATAAATCACGTAAATTAATCGTTCCTAGCGAAACAAAAAAACATAGAATTATCGATTCTGTTTCTTGTAAAGATCGATCTGTGTCTGTTTCAAGTATTTCAGAAGATGAAAATACATTTATGGCGGTGCCAATCTGTTGTTCTACGATGATAAATGAGCAAGCATTAGACACGCAGAATGAACATTCTCAAAGTATATATGATTCGTCTACTTCTTTAGATGATAATACCAGAAAAAGTACAGTCCCTATGGAAATAACTTGTCTGTTTGAGAAGTTAAACGACCAACAAGAATCTTTAGAGCAAGTAATCAAAGATATCACTGGTAACCTTTCCCAGCAAAAATTATTGGGAAATGACCATGCTCCTGTTTCTTTGGTACATGCAACTGTGAAAGTTCCTGAACCATTCTATGAAAATTCTAGAAATTTAAGAAAATCTGTTTTATATAATAACATCGATGAACAATCTACTAAAATACATTATAACGATAAAAGTATAGAGACAATTGCAGGCAGCAGTGCAAATACGATACAGACTTCTTTGAATGTGAACACATCGGTCGATGCACAAAAGAAATATAACAACAACAACAAAGATAAGACTAAACAAAAAACCTGTAGAGAAAAAAGATATAATAAAGGTGTTGAACACAAAGAAGAAAAAGCTACGTGTTCCTCGGTCTCTGAAAAAACACAGGAAAGCATAAATACAAATTGTACTTCGTTACAAATGAATACATCTTTGGATACATTGAATAGATTACATTTACCAAATAATAATGGCAAAAGAAGATTGTTGGTATTAGATGGTATGGCAAACAAAAACACGGATACGGAAGGAAATAGTACCAACACCATTAATGTACCTAAGATGAAAGATAGACTTGAAAATAAAACTTCGGATAGTCGAAGCTACATAGAAAGTACTCCGTATCCGACATGTCGTCCTGTTTTATTCAAATCACAATTCGTACAAGACACTAATGATAAAAATGAATCGAGAGATCCTACTAAAACAAATTCTCCTAAAAATAAATCACATTTATCGTAAGTACATTGTTCTTTTATTTTGAAGAAATCAATCTTCAAATTGATTATAATTACCTTCTTTTTACTCTTTTAGGCTAAAAAATGTGTCTACGGAATGTACAAATTCATGTTACGAACAAGAGAAAATTGAAAATGAGACAATTATTCGTGATAATTCGTCTCGTGAAATGTTCAGTAATAAATCAGAGGCAACAGTTACGCAAGAATCGACCAACGAGAGTGAATCAGAAAAATATCAAAATAGAGAAAATCCAACAGTACTTTCCGTTAAAAGGAAATTTAAAAAGAAACTATTGCCTCTTCGTGAATGTTCGCAATTATTATCATTTTCCCCAGTGAATGGAGAAATTTTTCCACTTAAGGAACCTACATGTATAAAGAAACGCAAAAAGTTGAAAAAAGAACATATAAAAAGTACAGTTAATTTAAGAAACAATGAAAATAACATGAAACACATTGAAAGAAAAAGTAACGAAAAATCACTATTAGAGAATGATTGTACTTTTTCTAATAAAAAGAAACCAAGAAAGATTATTAGTAAAAAAATTACTATTAAAAAAATTGTCGATGAAGATATTCTAAGGAGATTAAAAAAAAACAGAGAAGAAACAGTTAAAACACGCACTTGTGTTTCAAATAGGAATTCGTTAAATGATTTCCAAGCTACTACAGGGCTGTCTACTGCAATATTTACAAAAAAGAAAGTACAAACGATAAATATTGTTGCGACGGGTCTATCAAATGAGTAAGGAATGCTTTTATTCTCTACTTCTTTATAACTTATTCCCTTTTCTAACATTCTACTTTGTTTTAGCGATAAGAATATGATTAGGAGCGTTATTAAAGCTCTTGGTTGTGCAAAGCTTGAATTAAATGTCACAAAACGGACAACACACGTTGTAACCACGGGGGTGCGTACGATAAATCTGCTACATGGAATTATACGAGGCTGTTGGCTCGTTAAACTTGAATGGGTCTTAAAATCTTTAGAAAGCAATACATGGTTAAATCCAGGAGAGTATGAAATGACACATTTTTCGAAAGCAGCGCTGGTAAATTGAGTATAATGTTCCATACGGTTTACGCAAAACGTATCGTATTAAATTCTACTAATGATTAATGATTTCAGGAAAATCGTAAAGATAGACAATTATTTGGAAAGTCCTATGTTCCTGAATTGTTTGCTGCTTGTGGTTACATATACGTTGGAAATGATACAATACCTCCCTGTAACGTGTTGAAAGATCTAATAAAAGCTGCAGGTGGTCGTATTATTGAAAATCCAGAAACAGCAAAAATTCTTATTGGCACGCAAGGTTTAAGAGAAGCTTGGATCTTGGATTGTATTACAACTGGTGAATTACAACCATACACTCGATACCAACAATGTCAGAGTAGATACAAAACATGAGATAGTATTTGGTTTTAAAGCAATACTTTCAAATAGAACTAAAACAATAATTATGCGTATATAAAATATTTTTACACGTTTAATCAGCTTTGTAGATATAATTAAATTATATGTAAAAAAGAAACAATTGGTTTTTTTCTTTTTTTTTTTTCTTTCTTTTTTTTTAACAATTAAAAAATAAGATAAAAGGTGCGAGTGTCCATGATATTAACATGATTCCGCACAAATGATTCATTTATTATTTATATACGGACCATATTTCACGTATGATGTATATCTATTTAAAAATTTAGTTTACAAATACTCTTTTTGTACATTTATGTCTATTATTCGCGTCTAGTTTTATTATCTAGGCTATTGAATTTAAAATAATTAAGATGGGAGAATTCGATTGATAATTTATCATGATGATATATAATATTTTTCTAAACAAAGATTAATCTTAATAAAATCTGGTCTAAGTGATATCGTGTTATCTCTTACAATCACGGCATTCAGGTTAGGTCAGGTTAGACTACGTCAGCGTATATATTTGTAACTGTTTGTAACCAACGGCATTCGCATATGATGTGTCAAATTGACATACTTTTATTAACATGCGCTTTTGTGTTTATTTAACCATAAACTAATATAAACTTCTTAAAAAGTATGGGCAGTGTTTATTTTCCGTAAGTAGCAAACTTCAAATCTTTGCTAGAACCGATCTTACAGCCGACTTTATTATTACGCGACATTTCTCGATTGTTAACAAGCTTATTTGTTTCTCGTAAGGTATCGAATACAAGTGCTGTTTCAATTTTTTATTACATTTTTCAATATTTCATGACTCGAATTACTTTTTTAACCATTTATAAGTTTCCGTACTAAGCATGCATATAATCCTTTATAACGATTCCAGAAAAATATATTTACAATATATAACACCAAATAGAAAGTTCTGCTTCTAACCGAATACTTGTAAAACATTTTTTGTATAATTTTTATTTTTTAAATTTCAGACCAAGTCTACGCGAGACTCCAACTGTAAATTCGTGCATTCCAATACCAAGGCATAATACAACGATAATCACTGATGTTTATGCAGGCATTCCTGAAAATTTATTACTAAATCTTTTTGGATTTTTGGTAAAAATTACATTTGCACACATAGCATATTTCTTCTTGTACTCTAGTAATAATGGTATTTTTATGTTGCAATGCCTTTTTACAGTTCCTTGTTTTACTATTTGGTTTATTACGTAAGAGTGCATGGAATTATGGACGTCTTGCGTTATTAAACAAATCGGACGAACGATGGATGGATATATTTTATGGGGACAATGAAGATAGAGATACAGATGCAATATGCATAGAAACTTCCGTCAATTCACAACTATCACAGGTTGATAAAGGCTTTCTGTCATGGATTGTTACTGCATTCAAAGTTACGTAAGTATAATAAAGTTTTTTAACGCTTTATCTATCGCTTAAAAGTTAAGTAACTGGCTCGATCGGGTGCGGATCGTTCTCCAGTACTAGGCCAGTTTTGGCAATTGCCTGGAAAAATGGAAAATAATTACCTTCTTTCGAAGCACTGTAATTTATATAATAATAATAATAATCGGCTAGCGGTAGATAAAGTGTTAAAATACATAAAGTTTTTACATGTTAAAGAACTATTAAAAGTTTTTCATGTATTATTATCTTGTGTATAAATCTAATACACACAATAAAACAATATTCTGTAATTGTAATTTTAGCGACGACGAATTGTTAAAACGAGCTGGACCTGATGGTTTACTATATATATCGTTTGAGCGTCATTTAATCATCTTAACAACTTTGATGGTTATTGTATCTTTGTGCATAGCTTTACCAATTAATTTTCATGGAACCATGCAAGGAGACAATGCAACATTTGGTCATACAACATTGTCAAACATAGATCCAATGTCTACATGGATTTGGGTGCATACGCTAATAATCTTATCCTATTTACCGATTGGTGGTTATGTAATGAGGAATTTTTTAAAAAAGGTATAATATTTCATTGATTGCGCGTATGCAACCAATCAAATTGTTAAAGCTTTAGCGTCGACATTTTGTAGGTGCAAGATGCTAGGCATGGTGGTGAATTAGCAGCTAGGACATTATTAATTACAGAGGTGCCAAAGCATCAGTGTAATGTTCAGACTCTTATTGATTATTTCAAGTATGTAAATTCATATTAATATGCACTACCGTTTGATTTACTGTGCTTTTCTAATAGTATCATTATTTCCAGAGAAGCATTTCCTACTTTAACAGTGGAAGATGTTACATTGGCTTACGATATTAGGCGGCTTTCGGCATTAGATGCTGAAAAGGATTGTGCCGAGCAAGCTTGTTTATATTGTGAAAATTATGCAAAAAAAAGGGAACCTTTAAAAATGTATCCATATCCGTGCGGCCAAGTGATAGGTTGCTGTTGTAAACATGTATGTAACTTTTATTTAGAAATATTGTCACGAATCCACAGACAAATATATCATTTATTTTATAGCAAGTTGATGCTTTTGAATTTTACCACAACGAATTAATACGATTGTCATTGTTGGTCGAAGAAGAAAAAAGGATAGCATTGTCCAGGCCTCTAGGAGTAGCTTTTGTTACTTTAGGTTAGTTGCTGGGTTCCGATTATTTACATTATTATGCGTTACATACAATGCTAAATACAACAAGTCAAACTGTACTATATAGTCATAATGATAATCAGTTAAATCGATAATTATTCCATTATAATAATAATTATTATGAAAAGGTACGTCTGGAGCAGCTAGAACTATGCGGAAACAACTAAATTCTTCGCCTAGTATAAAATGGATTGTAAATTATGCACCAACACCATCCGATATTTTCTGGGAAAATCTAAGTATACCAAGACCATGTTGGTATTTAAACGCTGTTTTAATCAATTTTGCTCTGGGCATCGTATTATTTTTCCTTACTACACCGGCTGTAAGTCATTTTCCATTAGTAAATCTTGTTACGATGTGCGGATATTCGATTCGGGATATGATTTTTTCAACCGATCTTGAACTTAAAATTTCAAAGCATTTTCATGTACGTAGTGCAATCAAATGGTTTCTTAAATATTTTACGTTTCATTAGACGGCGCATGAAAACGATTCCAAACTTAAAAATTCAAGATCAGACATGAAAAATCATGTCTGAAATTTACCAAGTTTTCCATCCTGCATGAAGAATTTTACCCGAACTTTTGAGATCTGTATGGCTCGGGTACTCGTACATCTGTACTAATTATGTTCAAATATTACCTGCTTTAATTACATTAACATTTGATAAATTTCTAATGCCTGATTTTAGGTAATAGTATCTGCCTTGAATAGACTACCGATTACAGGAGAGATTATGAATCTTAGTCCAATAGTTTCATCTTTCCTTCCAACTGTTTTACTAGTCAGTGTGGCTGCTTTAATGCCTGTATTAGTAGCAAGAAGTGAATCGTTAGTTAGACATTGGACTAGAAGCGGCCTGAATCGGGCAGTAATGACAAAAACATTACTTCTTTTATTACTGATGGTTCTCATATTACCTAGTTTAGGCTTAACCAGTGCTCAAGCATTTTTAGAATGGACTGTGAATCCTACAACTGACGCAGGAAATTGGGAATGTGTGTTTTTACCTGATCAGGTGAGGTTGCATCAATGGTACCAATTAATGTATCCTAGAACCACATTAAAAATATTTCCATATAACTAAAAGATTATTGCGTTTATATAGGGTGCTTTGTTTGTAAATTATGTTATTACCGCGGCCTTACTTGGAAGTGGTTTGGAGTTGGTCAGATTTCCTGAATTAGCGTTGTATACCTTCAAACTGTGCATAGCTCGTAGCAGAGCAGAAAGAATACACGTTAGAAAGGCAGTATTATGGGAGTTTCCACTAGGTGCTCATTATGCCTGGTTGCTCTTAGTTTTTACTATGACAACCGTGTACAGTTTAGCTTGTCCATTAATTACACCTTTTGGACTGCTCTACCTTATAGTGAAACATCTGGTATGTTAAAACGTTTTCACATTAAGGTTAAAATGTTAATAAATAAATACGTTACATTTGATTTCGCACAGGTGGACAGGCACAATCTATGCTTCGCGTACGGACCAAGCATTGGTGGTGGTCAGTTAGCAGGGGCAGCGGCAAGCGCTACCGGAGCAGCTCCAATTTTGGCCCAAGCCGCATTATTAGCTTTAGGCTTAGTAAGAAGAGGTTTATCGCCATTAGCTGCTGTACAACTTAGTGGTCTCGCTGCAAGCATTTTAGGTCTTGTTACCGGAGCTACCTTGCCTACATCAAAGTCCAAGGTACCGTTAACGAACATATTTTCAACATCCATTTTCATATACTATACATAGAACCAACTGAATCATTGAAAGTAAATGTTTACTATAGACGCAAGCGTTCAAGAGAGACTTGTCAACTGGTCAGAATTTTGTGGCACCCGTGTTGCGAAAGGAACAGATTTCTTTGGAAGAAACTGTATCCGATGGCTTGGATTCTGATCGCAATTTGCCCAGTTTAATAACTACTACTACTTCATCGGTCCAAGAGAGTCCAAAACTTTATCAAAATTATGGTAAAGAGTCAGAAGCATAATAATATTTTTTTATACAAAAAATCAAGACGTTAAACGCAACCTCATTGTGATGTTAAATGCATAGACGGTGCATTTATTAATAATTCAACACAATGAAATATATCGAATGCTGTAACTGATCATTAAAATTCCACGTATCGTACAAATACGATGAAGCTATTCATTTGTGAATAAAATCGAATTCATTTATGATGCATCAAGAGTTTTAAACATGGAAGTTTTAAATTCAGCATAATTAATGTAACGTTCCGCTTGAAAAAGCATAAAATATTGAGATTAAATTACCTGGCGCCAAGAAGGGTGTTTAATAATTTTTAATTTGTATTTATATTAGTGAAATGTAAAAATAAAGTATTATTCAAACAATAATAATAATAATAATCAATATTAATGTTTATCAGTGTTCCTTACTTTTTTATCCAGTCTTTCTCGTGATTTCTTACTCGTTTCACTTTAAACCGTTTTTACTACATAACTGCAACTATTTCACAAATCTAATTTGAAATAAGTTTTCTTTTTATTACACTTTCAGTTAAGAAAATCGTACTAAATGTATACTAAAAGTTGGAAAGTAACATAAATAATAATCTTCACTTATCTTACATCAAATTCTTTTGTTTGTTTGCATTCAATATTTGTCTCGTATTCCAACTAACGATGTAAACTTATTTGTATATACAATTTGAAATACATATAGAGGCGTAAGCTATTAACAAATTTATATTATTTTGTCCACTCTACGACATTCATAGTTAAACATTTTTCTGAAAAAAAAAAACCAAGACGAATCTTTGAACACAATTTAATTAAAATAATTTTACGATGTAGTTATGGAATATGTATACTGATTTCGTCTGATTGGCGTCTTAATACTAAATACAGTAATGTCTCTCTATCTGTAAAAGTTACCAAACTCGACCGTTCCGTGTACAGAAAACGCGACACTATTTCTGTCTGTCGCAGGATTAAAAAAAACTAGAGAACAGTTATGGAAAATTCAAGAGTATATTTTTACCATGAAATTGTTGATTTCGATACATACATTTTTATAAAATATTTGAAAATAAAGAAAATGAAAATAAAACAATTTATAAAAATATATATAGAGCATTATTGTTATATAATAATAATTAACAACATATTATTGCAATTGATCAGATCCAATAATGAAGAATAGTTAAATAATTATGTATTATATAACTATATGTCATTCGAATTATATCGTGTTTCGTTTCATTTTAAGGAGAAAAATATATACGAAATATGTTAAAAAAAAAGTTGCATTAAAAATAAATAAAAGATAATAAAGTTTTGTCATTGCATTAATAATGTGATGTATCTCTTGGCCGAGGCGAATCGGACTACCCTGCACGGGCTATGCTCGGCAACTGAACTCGAGGGGTGTATCCCTCTAGCGGTGTGAATACAAATTATAGATAAGAGATATCTTCTATAGAGATATTTTTCACACATAAAGAGACCTTACTGTAATTCTAAAAATAACATACTTTGTCTAATACAAATTTTTAAACATTTACAAGGCAGTGTGAAGGTGTAATTGCTTTGACGGCTGATAAAATATCACATGACTGACGCAAATTATTCGATAGAATGAATATGAAATTTTAAATGAAAAGCAAAGGATAAAAGAGATGTATTTAATTGGCACACAGCAGACACCTTTAAAATTAAACATTGGGCCCTCGTGAGTTCATTCATCTAAGAGTTTAAATAAATCTTGACAAGGCACTGTATTAGTATGCCACGCTTTCAAATAAAATATTCATACAATCGATTAATACTTATAAAAAAGAAATGTACGATTATTGTAGGCGTATGTTGCTTTACTTCCGGATAAATAAAAATATTCCATGTCTATTAGAATCGGTGAATAACATTCGCGGAAACAAATATTTAAGAACTTTAAGAAACGTTACATTATATATCTATAGTTTAATGCAAGATCACAGAAGGTTATTATATTAAAAATGAATTTTTTTATTTTCTCGATAGTAGAGATACGTTTTTTGAATTTGTTATTTAATCGATCTAATTGACATGGAATAATGTCTTGCAAGTAATGAATATTATTACATATACTATTATTTTATATCGTGATCTACAGTAATCTCCCATTATCATCATCATCATCATCATCATCATGTAATTGTATGTTCGAAGCTATGCACGCATGGTATGTTTCACTATTTAAGCCTAATCGGTGATGATACATTGCTCATTCGAACAAACTGCCACCGATTATGGCCTCCAGTTGACTAGATGTAAGATTATTTAACTCTTCTACCCGATCTTCCTCCTTTTTCAATCTTAGGGACAATCGATGCAATGGTTTTTTCTTGATACTTTTCAAACTATATTCGCACGGCATAAAATCAGCAGACTGCGTTACATCCTCGTCATCCTCTTTCTGAGATTCTTCGCTTTCTTCGCTGCTCGGATGTACCTACGAGGCATATTGCCGTTTATGAGGTCTGTTTCGTTAATCTACACCATATACAATATTAAAATAAACCATCATTCAACTACTTTCTAAGAAATACTACTTCTCGTAAATACTTATTAGGAAGCATAATACTCTACGCGAATTAAAAAACAAACTCAGGTTTACAGCCAAATTACGTGCACTAAAGTGCTACAACAAATAACACGAATGCCCATAATAAAAATATGCAGTGTTTATGGTAACGATCGCCACGATTTTTTAGACGTAACCAATAATCTGATGAAAAAATGTTATGGACAAAGATTAGTCAACATTCAACTAGCAACAAAATACAAAAATACAAAGTCGCCTCATTTTTCAAATGGAAACAATTTCTTCTATGTATTATTGTAGATGGCATTGAGACAAATTGGAAAATTATTCTTAAATGTTTCATATTTATACGTAAAATCAAACATTAATGCAATTCGTAATCGTATTATTAGATAATATTTAATAAATGTTCAAACTACATGTCGTCTTTCGTAATACAAAGTTCCGCCGATTTGCGCGTTAATAACTAAGTAACTTGTCGTATTTTTAATGATGATCTTTTGTGCAAATTATACAAGAAAAACAGCAATATTTTAACTGATTTTGCTAAATTTATGTTTATGCCACCTATAACATCGGATATAAAAATGATACGATGCCACTTAAAAAAAAAAAATCAAAAGTATTACTTATATTTGATAGGAAAAAACAATATTTTCGTAAATTTTTTATCTTGCGCTTTATCGCCAATTGAGTGCTAACTAATATGTAATATTTTGTTGTAAAATTTGTCAGAAATGTATAAAAAAAATTGTGGTGATTATTATGATGAACGCCTCTACAAATACAATAATAATACGATCTGACAGTCTGTTATGTCTAAATAAAAATTTACTCACCAATATATTCGTAAAATTTACTAACTAATAAATGATAAATAAATTATTTGTTAACTGGAAGTTTGGAGTTCTTTGGTTACTACGATTATACTATGGATTAGAAAAAGTCCAAAGAGATAATAACAAAAGAATACACTCACTTGAACGTATAAACTTAAACAGAACATGTTTGTTTGTTACTACTTCTCACTACTGCCAATGTCAGGGAGAGGATGCTGGGAACAATGAAAAATAATTAAAAAAAAAAAAGTTAATTATCGTTATTCTCTCTTTTTTTTCTTTTGGAAACATACTAACTGCGAATATTACATTAACAGTGATATCGTATCATTTGCATAAAATTGCAACAATAATCACACGATTTTTTTTTTTTTTTTTTTTTTTTAGTAAACCGTTATATAACTGTAGACCATATATAGTGGTTAAAAAATAAATTCAAAATACACTAAAATCGTCGATTGCATGTAAAAGTTAACATATAGTTTATATATTCGTAATATAAACAGGGAAAATGATACATAATCGAAATTGAAAAACTCCGTAAGTACAACTTGAACGTAAGAAGAAATATACATGTGTTTTAAAAAGAAAAACATTGAAAAGTAAAAAAGATTTTCTGGCGACACTTTAAAGATGCAATTATTTCTTTACACCATCTTCAACGTCGCGATCGATAGGTCGTTCAGTTCAATATTCTACTATTTTTAAATGCATTATATTGCATAAAATCATCGTCTCATGCTTACCACCACCAACGCAATTTATTATCAACTTGCCTTACGTTAATATATAAATAATATAAACAAAATAAAAGAAGCTATCTATGCCCGAAACGTAAAATAATTTCGGACGAAAGCTTAGGATGAGCATCAGAGAGCTTGTATTGCTCAACTCCCCTCATAATTTGCAACGACGGTACTTTCATTACAGGGTTTCATTAATCTCACCTCTACAATGGAAACTCTTGGCGAAGGTTCACGTGGTACAGCTTTTTCCATTATTACGAGAGGGCTACCGGAGTCTGTTGAAGAATAATCTTTATCTGTTTCGGTATCATTATCCGAATAATCTTTTTCGTCTTCGATAGATGATGATCTTTGCATTTCCATATTTTCATGTAATTTACAAACAAAACCGGCCTTTTCGCCATATTCAAATAAGTTTCCATCCAAATGTACTGTAGACAACGGTAAACACATAAAAAACAAACACATAAAATGCATTTTAATATGTAAATTAATGCACGGTATAATTATTACCTTGACAAAAGGCAGCGCTGCAGAATGCACAGTGCGCTGATGTTCTACGACCGCACTCTGTACAATGATGCCAAGGACAGCTAAATCTTGAATCCACCTCGTAAACGTTTACACAAGCCTTATGATATTTCTTATTACACGTTTTTTGATCACAAACCACAAAATCGTCCAACTTTTCAATTTCTTGCCCGCAGCTCCAACACATTACGCGTTTCCTCGATCTAACATGTAGGAATGGAAATCAGCGAGTTATCACTGGATTATTGTAAAATGACAATGTAAACGAAACGAAATAAAGCTGATAACTGTATGCGTTGCCTCACCTCCTTTGACGTTTTATTTTGTCAATTTTCTCAAATTTTTTCTGCTGAATCGAGGGAGTCGTTACTACTTGCGACTTTTGTACCTTTAAACCTATAAATCCGCTACAATTTGGTGCACCGCACAGACAAGGCTTTCGAGTTTCACCGTCGCAAGCTAAATTATAATTAAATGTTAATTCTTCACCGGGGTCTATATCGCATAACGCAAACAGACCTATACGCGTATCTCCGTTCACAGTCCATTTTTGTGTCTCGCAGTTCGGTGAACACGAATGATCTGCATTCGAAAAACAGTAATTTCAAACTTTATCGTTTCATCGTTTACTAAAAGTACGAAATACTCACTCATAAATCGACTTAAATTGCCCTTTGGCTCAGCATCGATCATTCTATTATTATCTATGGTCAAAAAATAAAAATTCTCGTTCTTTAATTCTTTTTTCCTATGCAGCCTTCGTTTGTATTCCGCTTCGTCTATAACTTCACCCACATACTCGATAACAAACTGTCCCGCGAAAATGCACTCTAAACTTCGAAGACCCCAACCGCGTCCCGCAGTATGAAACGGTTCCATAGCTGGATATTGTCTTCTTACAAATGCCTGATTGTTACACTTGGAGCCAGCTGGACAAATACCAGGACTACATTCGACTAACAATATTCGATTTAGACAATCTGTTCCCGGTGCACATGGATTCTCCCACTCTGCGTCGCAATCGCACGCGACGATACTTTCCACTTCTGTCGGTTTTACATTGCCGACCGGTTTATTAACCTAAAAAATGTAACATTATTGCATATTCATAAAGATCAACTTTACACGTATGAAAACAGAGGCAAAAGGAAACAATTTTACTTTTAACTTAACATAAGGCGGAGGTTTTAGGCCTCGTGGTCCATTATCTTTAGCAGCCGCTCTTTCGATTTTTAAACGCTGATGAATTTCATTAGCTTCTTCCAGCGCTTTACGATACGTGTCGTCCCTATTATTTTTTTTACCAATCGGTGGTTTTATATTTGCATCACCGTCTTGATAAAGAAAAGCGCGACCTCTAAAAATAAATAAATGCTTAATCGTTTACACTTTGTAACCAACGTGTTTTATGTTTATCCATAAGAAAATCCCACATAACACTTACCTATGAACCCAATAATAATTATTTGATCCCAAGAACATTACACAAAATTTACCAGAGCTATGAGGTATAGCTTCTATGTTTTCAGGAATTTCATGGGGATAACATATGCGGGATGGCCACCAACGGTAGTTACCAAGTTTAACCCACACTACTTCCCCATACAAAGGGAGTCTGCCCGTTTCACAATCTTCACAAATAAATGCACCATCCGGCGCATCGATTCCTAAAGTTATTGTTATTTATAGTACGCATTACATTACGTTGTTGACATTAATACTATTCCTACCATTGTTACCATATAACTACTACTATCACTTATATATAACTATAACTACTACTCACTATTACTACTACTGCTGCTATTACTACTGCTAAAAAACTATTACCTAGACACTCGAGATGAAAAGAAGTTGGACACGTATCGCAACAGATAAGACTTCCTCCTCTTGTGCATAAAAAACACCATGCTGCATTTACTGGAGGATGCGGTGCCTGATAATGCTTCGGACAAACTATTTGACTACCGGTTAAAATCACCGAACCGGCGGGCAAACAAGACGTGGATGTATGATAAGATGAAGGACAGCGAACGCATCGTGCCAATTTCTCATTTGGCGTTCTTGAATGACTATCCTGAGGATTATCCGAACTGCACGTATGACACACGTGGTATGGACAAGTTAAACGGCCTCCCTGCCAATGGGACTAACAAGAAAACAGAAATATTTTTTATATTACAAATAACTCTATAATATGATACAATTTACCAATTAGATAACATTTTTGCTATTACTTGTGGCCACGATTTCAAGCAAGACGAATGATAATGTTTTCCACAGGCTAGTACAGTACATCTTATTCTATCTCCTTCTCTTTCATTGCATATGAAGCATGCAGGTGCTACGCCTGACAAACAATCGATACATTTGAACAATTCGTCTTCTTGTTCTTCGATTTTTCCTGAAATTAAAAACAACGTTCATTCGATTTAATAAAATAAGGTCAGTATAAATGACAATTCTTAGATTGACTTCGGTACCACTATATTCATCGTCGTCGGCGTTGCTTTCTTTAATTTCCTTTATATCGTCGAGTATCTTATCGTCGGTTGTATTCTCGTCGATGGAATGCTCTGGACTAGATTCTCCAGGTTTCACACAAGGTAGATGAAAGTACGAATAACAAGGGCCTTTACATCTGGTCAGTTTGCCAGTTTTTTCACAAATTTGACAAACTTTTTCCTGCTTCATTCCTTTAAAGAGATTATAAGGTCTGCTCCGTTTTGTTTCTGAAACACTTATCTCTTCCTTTTCGACTTTGATTCTTGACTTTTTACCATCTTTTATATTTACGTCCATATCTATCGATAAATCTTCATGATCCGACAAACTCTCTTTTGTATGAGTACTGGCACTGTCTGATGTTACATACATTCGATATTTTTTACGAAACGCGGCATTCATAGTATCCCAATTCTTCCTCAAATATCTTCTAATATCGTGTTCCGATGCATCAGGATATTCATCTTCCAACATATCTCTATTTCGTTCATAATAAACTTCGAAAACACCCTTTTCGCTCTCTTCAGCTTTAAATTCAACTTTATGCATAATGGGAAGTTCGTCGTGTGAATCCTTTTGACTTAATGGAGATAATGGAGGAGTATCCGAATTGAGTCTTGAATGACTTTTACCATTCTCTGCGTACTTCAATATCTTGGATTTTATTTCATTGGTTTTGTATGGTGGTTTATCTAATTCATACACCTGCAACAGTATTAAATTAGACACTTTCTATAAAGCTTTTATTTCATTTTAAAAATATCGTTCTCACGTTTACATTGTCCTGCTTCACGCGCTTCACGTCAAGTCCACTCGAATCCGTTGAATTCTTCCTTTTGTTAGTTTTGTTCTTTTCATCTAACATAGTCATTTTTGGTGATCTGCTTTTTGTATTTTTCTCTTTTGGCTTAAAAATATTTGCTCTATCTTCGTTGCTCATAGGTTGCACTTCCATAGCTTCATCGATTGCGCTTTCCCATTTGGATTTTATTCCAGGTTTTACAACAAATGCAGCAGCATATTTTGCATCTCTCTTCTTAATTTCTGCAGTTATCGATTCTGATAATTTTTTAAAGTCGGCAATATTTGTAAACGGTATCATGGAATTTGAAGAGACCCAACTGTGACGACCTTTATCGCCAAAATATTGAACATGCACCATCAATGTCTGTGATCTGGCAGTGGCTAGTCAAACAAACATTTTGTTTAAATTAAATCACATTGGTCGCTAACTAAGATCTTATAACGATTATTATAAAACTATTACACAAAAGACCTTACCTCTTAATCTATGATACATCATTAAAACTGGATCGAGCGTTATTACGCAAGGCCAAAAAGGGAAATTACCAACTCTGGCCCATGCTAATTGACCCAATATCCAATTACATTGGAAAGATGAACCGACCATCTGTGGAGAAGCTTCTTCCATAGTGCTTAAACTGATGGAAGAATCGCTTGTGTCATCCACATCGTTGGTTACGTTATTTTCATCCGTGCTTTCGTTACTACTGTCTGACGAATTTTGATATTTTCTAGCCTTTGGCATTTTCGAATTCTGTAAGTACGTATATCAATATTATCATATTATGTAATCAAAAATTACTGTAATCCATCAAAGAAACTACACAAAAAAAGTATTATAAGAAAAGCTATATATAAGATACATCATATAATCGAAATTATATGTTCAAATATTAAAGATTACTACATATAATTTCAGTTTCTTAATAATAACGTTGATTTTTAATTGGAAATATAGTAATCGATTTCAAGAGATGTAACATGCCTTTGGAGAACTGGCAACCTCATTCTTAGGAGACTTGGGTTTTATTGTTCTACCATAACGACTTCTACCAGGTGAAGTCCTGCTGGAATCGGCGCTGAAGATCTTTTTATCATTGTCAAAACTGCTCGTTGCGTCCAAATTGTCCTCGAATTCACCGAATTTTGATTCAGCATTAGTGCCCACCTTACTGTTCACTCTGTTGATAGAGCTCATAGCTTGCCGATTAATTTAACATGTTCGTTTATCGAGGCCGACAATGATTCGACGTTGTGAAACCTTGTATACTTTTCCAACGATTCACGCGATATAAACTTTTGATCTTCCGTATAAAAGGCTTACGCGTTGAAAACAATTTTCATTGTCGCTGAAAATAGCTGCGATGGCCGATTTTCAAGGGTTACTTTATTTCTCAGAAAATCAACACGCACCGTTGTTTAACACACAAAAATCAACACGTATTTTCTATAAACTTTTCTAGCAATAAATTTTACAACGGACAAACGATTTTATTTATTAGTATTAAGGAATTGTAACTGAACCTCACGGGCCTACAAGCAGGAACAGGACGCGTTTCCCGCGATTTTGGGTGATTCTCATAACCATGCTTAGTTTGATTTCTCACTATGTGCAATAGCCTTTGGTGATTTTTGTTTTATTGGTTATATCGACCATTTTTAGCAGTACGCGAAGATTCTATGGAATAACGTTAATGATGCTCGATTTATTAACATTACGAACAAATTGAATGATAAACAAAAGATTTCTATCTATGTATGTATGTATGTATGCATGTATGTATTTACATTTTACTATAAATTCACCACTGTATGCGCATAGTTAAGTAGTCGAGCGAAATATAACGATATACTTGTGTATTCTTGTAGAGATTTTATTGTGAAAAATTATAATTAACTTTTCTTGTTTATAATCTATACCATTTAATGCAGAAACCAATTTTTATATTTTTATACATGTATGTTTCATCTTTTATTGATTAAAATTACTTGGAACGGTTTGTTTTCTGATTATTTATTATTATTATTATTATACATACTGAAAAAGAAGAAAATGTTTTACTCTCCAGTATGGATTCTTTAATAATTGGAATTTAGAATTTATTTACTTGTAATCATTTAACATTTGGAAAATTTAGCAATATGTTTCTTAGTATTTATATCGCCAATTTCATAGAGTCCATTTCTTTTCGCAGTATCTTTTAATTCCTTTATAAAGTTTTGTAAATCTTCCTCTCGTAGTTGTACAAGATACTTTGGTAACTCGATCGATACAACTGCTCCTTTCTTCAGTAACACAGTTAGATTAGATAATTGTTTTGTCATGTTATGTGCAACCCACAGAAAGTCGAATTTGCTAGTATATTCTGTTTTACATTTTAGTGTCTCTAACGACGTCGCGGGGTGAAAAATTACCTAAAAATACTTTAGAAATTATAGACAAAGTTTTCTGTTTTTAACGATCATTGTGTTTGATATTAATACCTTATGATTTTTAATGTCTACCCAGGAAATTTCATCTCTTTTGTACTTATTTTTCCCCCTTTTCCACGATTCTTGTTCCATTTCAGTGTCTGGCATTTCAGTTACCAATACACCATTTAAGATGGAGGAATCTCTGTGCGATGCAATACAATTTTCGCATAATGGTTCTTTTGTTCTAATTTCATGTATAGAACGCATGATTTCTCGTTCGGCAATGTCCGTTGCTCTATACTTACTAAATTGTTAATTCAGCGTTATAATAAAAAATATGTTGACGCACAATGTGTAAGTTCAACGCATTTCTTACTTATGATTATCCTTTGCTTCTTCAGAGGCCCATGCGAAAAAAGGACCGTTTGAAATATCTCCTAAATAAGCATAATGTATAAATCCAGGTCCATGCTGTATAATATTACTCAATAAGGTTGGATTGCTTCTAATAGGTTCACCTTCTAACCAAACGAACGCAATTCCATTGTTTCTCCAAAATCTAGCTTTGGAACGAACAAGTTACACCCTTTTAAATACATATGTACGCAATGTTTTAGTAAGCGTAGTGTTCTCCGATTAACAGACGTACCTATACTCTTGCACTGTCAGATTCGAGACATTTCTAGACTTTAAAATCATATGATAATCCCAATCAAAAACACCATCACGATAATCGTATCTTGTTTTCAATGATTTTCTAACTCTTTGATCCCAATATTCCACAATGGAAATGTTCTCGCGTGCTGCACGCTCCCAAAATCTTAACGAAAAATAGTAACAGTAAATGTATAAATGATGCAAAATATAAAAGAAATCTAAATTTCAAGTTCTTTGATTGAACTCACTTAAAAATTCCTTCTAATCGATCTTTATCCTTGTGCTTTAATTTTTCCAAACTTAACCAGGGACAATCGATTGTATTTGTTGGGATGTCTGCCAATTGATTAGAGTGTTTTACCAAGTACTTGGCTGTTGCTGGTCTTACAAGCGTATTCCCAAATATTTCTAAATAATATCGAGTTGTTTCTTGCAAGCCTTGAGTTATTTCATTTTTTAAATAAAGAGTATATTTTTAGCAGGGACAATTAAATTTTTTATACGTACCTAGGTTCCTCTGTAAACAAGTACTTAGTAAAAGTATAGATCTAGCAACTTGTTCCAACGTTGATTCAATTACATGGTACGTAATAATACGATCGCGATACAAATAAGATGATCCTAACGTCTTCACGATATGTCTTGCATCGCCAGCACCTACAATTAATACCTCGAGACATTTACCTAGAGAATTAGTTTCACTTTTATTAACTTCAAGTTGTATGTCTAACGCAGGACTATATCCCCACCACATGTTGTTACGCTATTCTTGATATTTTAAACAAACAGATTACTGTTTTAAAACTGTACAAATACCGAATAATAAATTGCTAGGCATCGTTATTATCGTTGGTAAGTAAAGATTTGGGAATACGTTATCACCATAGTAACATAAATGTATCTATGTATACTGTGTAAGTTATATGGTATGTACAAATAGTTTCAACAGTATACCTCACGACGTTTCGTATCGTAAATGTTCATTTTTATATTTATATTTCGTTTCTCTGCAGTTAAAACTTTTAACGCATTTAGTTTTTCTAATATCCTTCCCGAATGCAAATGTATCTCTATATGTAAATAGCGTAGTTATATGTATACATACACATATCTAGTATGTAAAAGATAAAAGAACATTTCAACAAATAGAGGAATAAGAAGTATTATATTAAAATAAAAAGTCGTAAATACGTATAATAAAATTATGAACATGTTTAGTGACAGTCGTGTCATAGACTTATAAAACCATTTATTTTACTCCTATATGTAGATTCTGTGACACAGATAAAAATAACTCCCTCTCGAACCTTGTTTCTGCAACGGTTCCTTATAAACGTGTTCATTTTATTTCAATGCGTACACTAACTCATTTATCTCGCTTCTTTTGAGCCCGTTTGTTACCGCACCGTTGTAAAATATCTGTAATAGGTCCTTTATGTTGAAATATAGCAATAAGTTGCGTGCGCGCTTCATTCATTCCTTCACTAATTAAACTACTACGTTGCATATTTCCTTTGATTAATTCATTTACACGTTCAAGTCCATCGTCTTGTCTATTTTTGACGTTTTGTTGGGATTCAAGCATCGTCAATGTTGTTTTTAATTTTTCATGTACCTACATAAATACAACAAATCATAAATGACAATCTTATTATCATCATCATCATCATCATCATAGTTTCACTATTCTAAGAATTAGATGCAATTTATAAACGTACTTGTTTCTCAAGATCAGCAATATCTTCCATTTGCGCAGTAAGATGATATACTTTCCAACCATTTAATTTTTGCAGTACATGTTTCTGTTGTGCTATTTCCGCAACTGTGGGTCGTCTTTCTTCGCGAGGTCGAACCTCGCTTGGTCTTCTGTAATGGTGAAGTCTACCGCCCCATTTATTTTTCCAGGACGGGCCTGTGAAAGTAGGAATTATTTTTTATGTTCACATAACAATTGCAATTGTTTTCCTCTTACGAACCTAATAAACTAGGCGTAGGTCGCGTTCGTATCGCAACGATTGGTTGTTGCGTAGGAGATTTAATAATATCACGTTGCGTGTTTGAACTTTGTCTTTTATCGGAAGATTTTTCTTTCGGTTCTTCCTTAAGCTCTTTCTTCATTCTTTCCTCTGTAATGAATTGCATTTCTTCTTCTGTACATCTTGATTCTGTTAATTCTACACCAGTGAGTTGCTGTTTACGAGGTTTTTTCCTTGGTGACATCTCCACCGTTGGATTTATAGTAATTCTAGATTGTTCTGGTTCTTCATCGAGTCCTGGCGATGATGTTGCCGATACTGTAGTAGATCCAGAACTTTGACAACCTCCACCATCTTGATCTCCTCTTGGTGAACAAGGTGGGCTGGATGTCGTAACAGGTGGCAAAGATGCAAGTACAGGAACTAAATTTTTCGCCACACCTAAAAGTATTACGATCATTAGTATTCTATGTAGAATAGGAATTTAATTTTTTAGTTTTGTACCTTTTACGGGTGAATTGTCATGATCTCTTTTTCTAAGTATACTTGGTCTTGGAGATGCATTCAGTTTAGTATGCGGTTCATCGTATCCTGGTTCCACGAGTAATCTTACTGGAGTTTGTCGATACTGAGAGTACGTTCCTACATATTAGAATGAAAGTAAATTCATAATAAAATAACTGATGGTAGTAACGATCACGAATTACCTGTAGGTTCGAAAGAATAGTATGTAGCAGTATGTGGTGGATGCAAATATTGCCCTTGAACCGATTGAGCAGGTATCGTATTTGAATTATTATTTGTACTACTGGTTGAAGAAACTCGTAGTCCGGATTGTTGAGAAGGTTTAATCTGAACGGTTGATCCGACATTTTGAGCCTGCACCGTTTTAACTGATGCCGTTGTAGCTCTCGCAGGTGTTAAAGGTAACGGATGTAAAGACATTCCAGTAATTCTAGCAACTGTGGTGGGTGCTGGCTGTGGTATTCTTGTTGCACTTGATGTACTTGCCGCTGTAGTAATTACTCGAGACACTGTATTGAGATTTGATAAACAGGTTACTGTTTGAACAACGCGAGGTGTTGTTTGTGGTGGTGGTGGTGGTGGTGGTGGTTGTTGTTGCTGTTGTTGTTGTTGTTGTGGTTGTTGCTGCTGCTGTTGCTGCTGCTGCTGCTGCTGCTGCTGCTGTACCTATTGCAAAATTAATTTTGTTTAATATTCTTTTGCACCAACAAAATATTATTTTATTCAAACGTACATAGTAGAGTATTTTTATACCTACTTGCTGAGACGGGATCACAATTCGACTAACAGTACCAGTTGATGGACCAGCCACTGTGTTAATCGATAATTGTCGTCCCACTGTTGGCTGAACACTTACCGAAGCTGTACCGCTTATTCTATTTGCAGTTCCAACCACAGGAGTCGATACAGCTATACGATTTACGGTACCTGTACCACTACTTAGAGGTCTATTTGATTGATTAGTCTATAATTTTAAGACACAATGATTCTAATCATTACAATAATAATATTTAGAGTTTTTATCGATATATTAAAAAGCCATGATAACCTACTTGAATAGTCTGAGTCGAAGTCCTGCTAGGTTGTGTAGTTTGCACTACGTTTGTCACTTGAGGAGCAGGTAGTCTACTTTGCGAGACTGGTAATCTTGTAATACTATTGTTTGCTTGAAGGACAGGTGCTATTAATCTGGACGGAGTGCCAGGAACTCCAGCAACCATCGTCGCTTGTACAGATCTTCCTTGACCCGATGGTGTAATTAGACGAGGTTGTTGGCTGGTGTACACTGTGGATGGTGGTCTTGAAACTCGACCAACTGGAGGTACAGGATGCCTTTGAGGTTGTGCATACACAACTGATGTTGTTTTAGGTTGCCATTGAGGATTTGAAATAGTTGTACTTATTCTAAAAGAAGCGAAAAATATATTTAGATTTACAATTTACATATTCACCAATAAAACAGTTTCTTTACTAAATTTTATTTCTTGTTTAGACATTAATATGCGTAAAACTATAATACGTATAATTGAAAACTGCCTTTGTAAATAACTGTTGTCTTACTTTTTATACATATTAAATAAATTATATATACCCTGGCCTTGTAGTAGGAACAGTTTGTCCTGTATTTGCTCTAACAATAGGAGTAGCCACAGTTGATCTTGGAGCAGATATGTTAGCAACTGCAGCCGGTCCTCGTGGTACATGATACGTTGCTGGCATACTTGTTACCTGTTGCGTCTGTTGTAACAGTTGCTGAGCTTGTGGTTGATTTTGACGTTCCACTGTACTTAACATACCTGGAGATATTATCCTCACTGTAGAACCCACAGAACAAAGCTACAAAAAAATATATAATTTGCAGAATAACTTTCTGTATTTAGTAATTCCAAAAATTTATGTGCACTGTTTTCAAATCAATAGTCACAAATTGTTATAACAAATAATACAGAAGTTTCATTACCGTTGTAGTTATTTTATTAGTTTCTGAAGTTGACGTGGTACCAGATGGAACTACAGGTTTCATTAGTGACAATTTTGGATTTGTATCCATTGATATCGATTTGCCTACAAGATTAGTAGGTGTTACAACAGATCCTGCTATACTTTGCGTTGATTGAATGTTTTGTATATTACTTTGCACAACACTTTGCACATTTTGCATACTTTGTATCGTAGTTAAATTTTGTGCTATACTTTGCACAGTTGTCTCTGGCACACGTTTATCACCGCCACTTTCGACTGAATTTATCGTTGTATTCATGTCTACTTCTCTGAAAATGATTTTTCAATAAAAAAAAATATTATAATTGTTTACATGCATTCAAAAGGTTACATGATATAAGAGTTTATCATTTTTTTTATTACTTTTTACTTTCTTGTTGATATGCTTTAATAATTTCTCTTACAGTGTAAATCTTACACAAATTAAATGTTACATTTCTATCATTCGAATGTTATTGTTTACAATAAACTGATCAAACATTTTGCCATAATAGATTTGAAAACCTTTCAAGAAATTTGGAGGTTACACGGTTTTATCATAATTTTATTGCACGTTTAACAATAACAGTCAGAATTCTCCACTGATTATAATATTAACAAATAAGGTATGATTTTGTATAACAAGAAGCACAGTATGTGTTTGTCTTTTAAACTGACAGCAATCGGTACATTTCGCAAATACCCTGATAAAAGTATGCATACCTTCATAAAAATGCAACACTGTAAGACCATTACAGATTTATTTAAACATACACATGTAGCATTTCTAAAATATTTCTGTTTCATTGATGTTCCTTGAAAAAAACATTTTAGAAGTAGAAGAGCACCGTCTCTATAACCACAGAAGTTTATAGCGCCTAATGTAAGCACAGTGCAAGTACCATATATTATAATCGGACAAATAAATGTCCTAACAATTTATTACTACATTTCACTTCATAGGGACATTTCATCTTAATCTCGAAGTATTGTTACGATTCTCGTTTTTACTGCATATCCAGTGTGGCATAATTCAGTGCACCGACGTCGACGTTAGTAACGACGAACTTCCTTAGTGTTTAACGGAGTGGTGGGGAAAGCCGACATATCTTATCGCACGAGCCACACGTTACGCTAGGTCAGTACCTCATGCAACTTTGGGAATTTGATAAAGAACGTGAATGGGAGCCTGTTCTGTGAAGAATATGTAGAAATTCTGTTATATATCTATAAGTATTCCATTATTTCAAATAATAATTCTTTAATGTTACTTTGAACAAATAAATTTTCATTAAATTTTACTTTTGATATAATTTTATTGTAGTATCATATAGATGTTATACATCTATATGATTTTATAAAGATGGATGTAAAGTCTTAGTTACCAGTAATGCATGTAAAATAATTTATTCTATATTGACATCAGTTTTTGCCCTTATTTTTTACTATATTATAAATACAAAAATGATGCACAACCTTAAATATATAAATATTGAGGAAAAAAAAAAAAACAAATTGAAAATATAAGAGAATACATATCATACATTAAATTATATAAAACCCAATAGTACTCTACAATGCATAAAATATTGTCAATTAAATAAAAAATTATGCTGGGTTTGGTGGCAAGCCCATTGACCAAGCATCTAGCAATTTTTTATCGTGAGGACCAGCACCTAAACTAAGCATAAGTCCAGAAAGATCTCCGCTATGACCACGACCTCGCATAGCATGAACAACTTTTGCAATGCTACAATCATAACAAAAATTATACTTTTAACTTACGAATCTAAAAATATGTAAAGAAAATATTTTTGTCAAGTATCTCTAATGTAATTATACTTTGCCCATTCCTCCTGTAATGCAGCAAAATGTGCTTTAAGGGTAGAATTTCCAAGTTTTTCATTGTCAAGGGATCTTTCAATCTTCGTTAGTAATGTTGGAAGTTTCAGTGGCAACGAACCCGTCCATCTGACAATATGTGACTGTGAGTTTTCAACTTTATGTTCATCAGATATAATATCTAATCTACATACACTTGCACAAGGTAGAGGAACAGCCACAGAAGTGTCCATACCTGAAATCAATGATACGACTTATAGAAAATGTTTAATAATGCAACTGATACTTCAGTGTTTCATAAAAATATATAAATACCAATAAAGTTACACTTATTAGGATCCATATATTCTGTCGCTCGAGCCTTGACTCTTCGACACGCACATGGAATAAGAGAACTAAGTCCATATAAAGATTCCAACCTTTGAATACTTGGACCTCTTACCAAAATTTGAACACCTGTTAAACTAGAATATAAAAGTTGCCTAAATTGATCTTTTCCTAATATACTCCTTAAATTTCTGAGTATCACTGTAGTAGATTTTTCTAAAACTTCTGAAAACTCTGATATTGCTTCCGATTCGTTTGAATTCAAATTTAAATTTACAGGTAATTTAGCATTTACTAAAGTAAATCCTTCTTCAGTTTCTGAAAAGTAAAAGATTCGTTTTAGTGGAAATAAATTCAGATGTATTTTTCATAAATATAATATCTATTATGATGCTAACCAATTTGATGCTCCAAATTGTAACTCAATTCATCGTCTATAAAGCTCATGGGAAAAATTTCTATAAAATGTCTTGCTCCTGCACTAAGAATCCATACCAGCCACATGTGGATTCTGATTTAATTGTAATTTGTTAACATCCTATTTCATAAACATTACCGTATATTGTATATCAAATATAAAACAAACCTTATAAAAACATGTTTCTCGTTAGTTATATCGCTAAAAGTTCTCGGTTGTTTGTTCAAATTATTATATGATCTCGATCCATTATTAGCTGTTGTTAAACGAACAATTCTTTGCGGACATTCTGCTTCTTCTGCATTGTACTTTTTTTCAGCGAAATCTTGTAATTCGCGAATTACTTCCTTCAAATTGTCAACTAAAAAGGGCCACATATTTAAAAGAAACTGTTTGTCTCTCATGAAAACGATAAAACTGCACCACCTTCGAAAACCTCTTGCCTGTAAAATAAAAAAATTTATTTGTACCGATGAAATTCATTGTCGATTATTTTCTAGACATTAACGTTATAATTATTGAGATGATTTGAATAATTTATTGTAATAGCTACCAAACATGCTTTTTCGTTGCATAATTCACCTGGGCATCTTTTAACGTAAACGTATGACTTAAAACATGCCCCCTGTATTCATCTCCAAAGTAGCAAACACCTTCTTTGCCAGGATGTACTTCGCAACTTAAACTCCTTAAACAATAACGTAACTTTTTACTGCTTTATTAAACATATATATGATAAATAATATTTTATGGTTATTATACCTAAAACAAGCATGCTTTAATAAACACCAAACATCTTGTGTTAGTGATTGTTGAGCAGAAAGGAATGATGTCCTAGTTTCATGTTCATTACTCAAATATTTCACATTACCAATACTTTGGCATCCTTCACATTCATATTGTCCATCTTCCACAATATTCTGACTTCGTCTTAATATTTCTCTAGGTCCATAAAATTTTAATTTTTCTGTACTTTGATTATCATAGTTACGGTATGTTTGAGTCGTGAATATCACTTTCGGCCCGTGTGATTCACAAAAAATACATAATGCGATCACAGCGTTCATTTTCTTTTAGCGAATATTACGAATTTATTATCAACCGACCATATATTTTCATAGTTTTATCATCCCTATCATTTTAAATATATACACTTCGTACATATAAACATTATAATACTTTTACAATATTTAAACAAGCTATCCAAATCTTATTGTACATATGAAACAATTGTGAATGTAAAACTATAATTTCGAACCTAACCTCTGTTTACGATTCTAGTTCTGATATGTATTTGATGTAGCAACACAATATAATTGTATCATTTATCCATAACAATTTATGTTTTAGAATACAGCAAAATTCACTTTTTTTAGTATTTTCACGTGATAAGACAAGAATAAAGGCAAGCCAAGAGCACGTGACATGATAGTCTCTTATACATACTGTACACACATTTATATCTTTTGGCCGGAAGCGTGTTCATATGCACAAAGCAATATTGACGACCTTGTGCAAGTAAAAACAAAAATATATTTACGTAGTAAAGCTGGTTATCCATTATAAGGTGCAACATGTAATACTATCGAAATATTTATCAGTTCTTTTTCCAGATATTAATACATTTTCAACAATATTACTAACAATACATTCATACAGGATGCTTGGCCACCCCTGGAAAAAATTTTAATGGGAGATTCTAGAGACCAAAATAAAATGAAAATCAAGAATATCAATTTCTTGACTGAGGCTTTATTAAAAAATTATTAAAAAATTTCAAATCATTCTGAAAAAATTATTTTTGGTTGCAGGGCTCAGTTGCAATCATTTTTGGTGAACAGACATACCCCTGAAATCCTACCCAAATTTGAGAAAAAAAATTCAGTGCGGGCGGAACTTTAAAGCCTCCATCAACAAATTAGTATTCTTGATTTTCGTCTTATTTTGACCTCTAGAATCTCCTATTAAAATTTTTCCCGCGATGGCCGAACTGTATACGTAAGAAACATAATAATAGTGATCATTATCATTGTTAAATATTTATTGAAAACGTTTATATTACAAAAATGAGAAAGAAACAAAAAATATTATAAAAAGTTTTCTATTTTACATTGTGATATACGATAATTTCAGTTTAATACCTTCATATGCAGCTCTCATCCATATACCTATAGCATGTGCTTGAGGATAAGGATATTTAAATTTCTGCAACATATGTTAAATAAACTTTTCAGTTTGTCGAACAAGAAATATCATTTTCATTTGTAAATTACATGTTATTGTGTAAATTAAACTAAGTAAATGTGTGAAAAAGTAAGACATTGTACATTATACATTTCTATACTTGAGAATTGTGTACGTACAGTATTCATAGCAAACTTTTCAGCTGTTCTTACAGCTACACCAAATGCATCGATAGGGTCTACATTTTCATTTAATACATTTGTTAAATGTAATTGTACTTCTACTAAAGCAGATATCATAGATTGATCTGCTATATTGGGTAATTGAATTTGTTCCATCTCTTTACAGGCAACAATCAGTGCATTGAACCACATATCAGCTGTAATTTGTTTATTGCTTTCATATTCTGAAAAAACCTAAAAGATGTGATATTTTTTAAATATTAAATACTAATGTAATGGTTAATGGTTTGTTTCTTACTTTAGCAATTTTAAACAAAAATAGAGCATAAAGTTTTCCATGCAAACCATTCACTGTTCTGTGAATAATACGACCAATTTGCATAAAGGTTGCATATGGATTTATCCCCAATATTTTATTCTCCTGAAAAATTTTATTTGATTAAAAATTAAGAATTACTTTTTCTTTTTCAATAAATTATAATATTAACCTGAATATTATCTTTTATAACTTGGGCTCCGCAAGCAAAATTTGTACCATAATCTCCATTTCCAAATTCTTCACCCATTCTATTCAATTGTCTTATACATGCTATTATTGCTTCACATGCCATTAGTATAATTGATACAAATATTTTCCCAGATTCATCATTTATTATTGGACCTTCCATTTTTATATCAGTGGTCTGTAGTAAAAATCTATTTAATTCTTGAATTTAAAGTAGTGTCATCAGGTATGGTCCAGTTACCTTACAATATTTTCCTGGTATACTTAAACTGATTTTATCATTCTAAAAATAGATTGTATGCTTGCTATTCCCAAAAGATTTTTCTCCGTTACATCTTCCCACATATTTTAACACAAAAACCGTCTTCCAGATAAGTAGTACAATTCTGCGCAAATATTTATAATAAAATATGTATGTAACGTTAAGAATCGTATACTTCCAGACGATTTGCATTTACGTATCGAGGAGGTTAACCAAGAATACAATCCACCTATTTAGATATTAATAAACCTGAATAAACATTTTTCGGTATTAGAAGGTACAATTTTTGAAATTATAAGTTAAATTAAAGAGAGGAACCACAAGAATAAAAATGGAAATACAAAAGAAAACAGATTAAAGAAATTCAGTGCCCGCGACTTCGTGCGTAACATAGTTTGTGGCGTCGCCTCCCATGCTCGCCACCAGAGGGGTCGCGCTCGACCGCCCTCTCGGTTGCTATATATACACTACTCGACGACTTCCCAATATCCCAGTCGCTAAGGCAGGATCTGCTAGGTTGCCTTACCGCCAAAGTCCACTCTGTCTCTCTCTCTCTAAGGACATTTAAAATTAAATATCTATTTCTACAGCCTTTACAATTAATTAGTAAGAACAAATAACATAATATAAACATAAAATTTGAAATAAAAAGTCAAAGAAAATGTAAAGGTTGAAAAAAAATCAGTGTATATAAAGATGTATTTATTTATAATAGTATAATTCAGCCTTGAATGGCCAAATATTGCACTACATTTTGACTACTTTTGCAAACTCTGTTTTTTCAAGAATATTAAATTTCACGTTGAAATCTTTACTTATATAATTGTTATATGCAAATAAAAGTTAAACGATGCACAAAATCCAGTAAAGATTAATCGAAATCAACGTGAAATAAGAATTCTGCAAACAAAGTTTGCAAATACAATAGTGACAAGTTTTATCTTGTCTGTTGATCGTATGACAATCTTAAACATTATCAGTCTACAAAGTTATACTAAACTTTTGTTTACATAAAAGTATTTAGATATAGTTGTCATAACAATATATCAGCAAAGGATCATGCATTCACACAAACAATGCATGTAATATGTACATCATTCTATGATTAAAAATTCATTGTTTCCACGCTGCATTCATACCACGCAGCGATTGCTGTATTTACTTAACTCTATTTGGTATGCATTTATGAACTATATTTTCACCTTCATTATTTTAAAAACCTATAAATGTTTCCTAATAACAAAATTGGTGATCATATCCTGTATTTCATAAATTTTTGTATTCAATTTGAATTTCGCACTTTTTTTTTTGTATTTAAAGAAAGTTCCTGTACACTTTTACATTGGTTAAAATTGGAGCATCTTTATAAGTATGAAGAAATCTAATTTGTATTGTTGTATCACTTATTCAATACCACTGTCGATAAAAATGCGTATTCGATCTATGCGAATCACTTTTAACGTGGATTTGTTAAAATTTTTCAAAACAAAAAAGAAAAAAAAAAGAACACCGTACTATGTATATACATACACATGTGTACAAAAATTTCAATAATTAAATTTAACTTCGATGCCTCGCATATATTAAGAAACTTTGTTAACAGTTCTATTAAAAAAATACGTAATCCATTGCAATGAATACACTATGTATGTATTATATAAGAATTTAAATTCACCAATTGTAATATTTAGCAAACCAAGTTCGTTTCTAAACTTCCAGTTTAACACTATGCAATAATTCAGTGATTCTTAGATTGCATTTAGAACGCGAAACAGGCTAATTTCTAGCACTGTCTGTCATTCTGTACTACTTCAATATTTATCTTCATAACTTTTACAAGCTTCTCTTTTCCTCAGAGAGATTTTGTAATATTGTTAAATAATCGTTTACCCCACCATGATTCCAAATCAAATGGTTTGAAATCTGAAATATAATAATTGAATTTTAGTGATTCAAATTTTTGTAGCAAACAATATCTTGCTGTAACTAATTAGTATATAATCATATGACATTTAACATTTCAGAAATAATTTTATTTATATTTGAAAAGAAAGAATAACAAATTCACCTTGGAGAGTATCATTTGGTTCACCATCGTTATAATATACTATAGAATTAGGACCTAAAATACAAAAAATAACAATTTCAATTTTAGACGTTTAATAAACTTTTAAAGACTATGTACATTCAGCCTTGTATACAAAAAAAAACTATAAATATCTGCATGTATTTTAAAAAATAAACAAATGTATAAAATTCATCAAGTACTTTTAAATATTACTTACTGGAGGGTTCTGAACAATCCGAACCATCTGAAGATTCACTTCTTTGCCTTGTATTCACTTGATTCCATGCTAATAAGTAAAAACCATAAACGTAATATACTTTATATAAATATACAGTATTCTATGTTATGCATTATACATTGGATAAATTGCATTTGTTTATAGTTTATTGAATGAAAATCCAAATTATTCTTTTTGTTCCTCTCTTTTATAAATTGATGTGTATATATATACATATATTGAATATATATTTATATACACGAACGTGTGCATGTATATATTATACAATAATATACGTATTTCATTAAAATATTTTCAACCTACATTCATAAACAAATTTAATAAGTTCCTCGTGTTGCGGCGTAATAACTTCCTGCATTTGATACCTCTGTGAACTGAGTTTAGATTTTCCATTCATGTGAAAGACTGGCTTGGGCACATGGCTGTGAAATCAACATTGGTGTTACTACTTGCATAAGTATAGAGAAATGTTCTATACTATATTATATAAACTTTTTTAAATTACATAGTTACATACCGACAGACACTTCGTGAATTATAATTTATATTTTTTGAAAATTATGACATAAAGATTAAATCTGTTTGTTTCAATCGGAAAATTATGAATTGCGTAATGCTTAAAGTACAAAGAGAGAGGGAGAAAAGAAACGAAGTAGGGTTAAGATGGGTTAGGGCACTACTTACCGGGTGGTCTCGTGGTCATCGTCAGGATCTGCTTTTCTGGTTAAATCGCGCAAGGTCTCCAGCCTCTCGAGATTTTGACTAATTCCTGGAAAATTATTATGCTCGATAACCCTGATGTCACAACTATTTACACGTTAAATATAATTCTACTTGGAATATTAGTACCTCTTCGTGTCTTGGCGACAATTTTGCTAGGTCCTTTTGATACAGTATACATGTTCCTCGTGAGAAGAGCACAATAATAATTGCGTACTCAACTTGCGACACCAGACCATCCGAGAATTATCTTAAATTCTTAGTTTAGAATCAAGCAATTTACACAGAACCCCAAGCACTACCGGACAGATCAACCGCACGGGTTGAAATGATCAGCATGAAATACACGATGGATGAACCACGTGACCTTAGCTCGTGGTATCGCCTGCAATAATATACATTCAGGGGCACATATATGCATATCAATGGAACCAATTTGAAAAATTCCAATGTAGGTAGTTATGTACTAAATAGATATCACGATTGATTAAAACAATTATCAATCTACTTATTACTGCATTTAATTAAGGTATAACTACGTAAATTCATTTTAAATATTACTTGATTTCTTTTAAAATTATTCAGATTTATTTCCTTAGTCGTTTTTAATGCCAGTATTGTTATAAAGCAGATTATATAATCATGTATTTATTACTAATAAAAATAAAAATTTTATCGAAGAAAAATAGAACCTTCGTTGTTACAAAATTCTTTCATACGTTCTTATATTATACTTGATAACATATTTTATTAGCAAAGAATGAAATAATTTCAATGTATAAAGATATCATTTTGTTACAAACTCAATATTTATTATAAGTAAATATCTTTAAATTTTCTTATAATTAAAAATTTAAAATAATTAAATATACATATACTATCAAGTATTAATTTATATAATTATAATCCCAAATATAACGCACTACTACTTTTCTGCACGATATACGTATATTTTGTTATTTTGTCTAGTGCTATGAATCGCGATTTTGTATCTTTATATGATACAAGGATTAGCATTTTTTATGAATAAACTATTATTAACGTATTGGAACATTAGAAAATGTTTATTACAAATGAAAAAAATGATTTATAACGTTTAACAAACATGTAATTTTAAAAGCACAAAGAAATTCGTGCAAATTACAATTTTTTCAATAACATGCAATACTGAAACGATTAAATAAAACAAAATAATAACTCTGAAGGTATGCTACCTACAAGCTTGTTTGGAGTTACATATATGAATCATTTACATAAGGAAATTTGATTTAAAGTCTGATGTACATACATATCTGAGATGTAATAAAAACAGAAAGTGTTGTGTTTTATACGTTCTACGGTAATAGAATTTAATATGTTCAGTACTATGATGATTTTTAACTGCTTGTTAAAAGTAATATATTTTTAGCAAAAATATTTTACTATTCGATATTAAAATAAAATATTCATTGGTAGAAAGGATGTGATGTACCTAATAGTTTTATAAAATCAAATGTTAGAACTTAATGTTGTGTAATTTGCTATCTTGCAAATTTTTATCACATTTTTTAAATTATCTGAAGAATGTTAATTCTATTTATAGTATTGGACATATTTTAAAAAATAAGATAATACTTAAAATCACAAACATAAAATTCACATAAAATTCCTTATTACCAATGGTATTCTTATATTATAAGTTCAGAATATATTAATTATTTGCAATATCAGTACATAATTATAACACTTCTAGCAATAATAATAATATATTACTCTATCATAATAATACTTTTATAAAAATCAAAAGTACTATAATAGTAAATACATATCATGTTTATACAGAATATCGAATAAACAAAACACAATTAAATTTAACATAGAAAAATACTTCCACCTACAGCTTGATAAAGTCAATTATTTAATGAAATAGTCACATCTTTGCATTTGAATCTGCAAATTTGAAAAATGCAATTGTATTATAATTTTTATATAGCTTCAAGGCATGATATAACACATTGTGATATAAATGTTATTCTGGATACAATGTGTTCTTTATATACATATAACATAAATTAGTATTCCTAAATCAGTATTATATAATGTTTACGCATAACGGTTATTTTAGTTGTAAAATAAGTTATTCATTGTTATTAAATTTTTACAACATGCAGAAATGCTAATTTACGATCGTGTAGTGTCAATTACATTCTTAAGTACATGTAAGCGCAAAGCATGTTCCCTTCCCTTATCCTTTTCTTTATTCCTGATTCATTTTCTCAGTGCTCTAATTTTAAGTGTTATTAGAAACATTGATCTATTAGACAGAGGTATCTAATGATCGTATCAACCCAATATTAATTTCTACATTTTGTAAGAAACTTAAATGTTAAAGCAGTACTTAAAGAGCAAATAAAGATTTATCTTGATCTTTATTAATTTGGCGTTGAATATTTGAGTTGCCAGAATTTGTAGTACTTCCAGTGGCAGCAGTTGTTGTAGGCAAAGATGGTAAAGCTTCAGCCGCAGCAGCTCTTTCTGCTAAGAAACGTTCAAATTCGGACGACGTTAGAGATTCTTGATCACCATGTGCTCCTGGCTAAAAAAAAAAAAAATGTTTTGCTTAAAATTTTCTATTTAATCATAAGTTACAGCAAGTGACATCGTTTGAGAAATTTCTTTATTAACGTTCGGGTACACCAAATGACATTAAAAGATTTTTACACAATTAAAGTAAGATTTTCCTCTGATTTTTTATTTTTTGAAATTGATTTTATTATTACGCATGACTCACCGTATGATCTAACCAGGCTGCCATTTCATTAAATTCAGATTCCCGGTTCAGCTAAATATTAACACAAAGGACAAAAATAAAAACGAACACATCGAATAAAATGCAAAACATATAAATATATGCATCTATGTAAGCAAAAATAAAGCATAAGGAAATATAAGAAAAAAAAAAAAAAAAAAAAAAAAAAAAGAAAAAAAACATTCCATGCTTCAAAAAGCTATTCAGTAAAGGAAAGCAGCAACTTCTTATTGGATTTATCGAATTAATGAGAATACGATGCTTAAATGTTATAAAAATGATTAAATCGTAGCATTCTTACCTTTCTCTAGGGCAGATAATTTTAAAGCTCTTTGTATAAATTTGTAACTGAATTATTTTAAAATATATAACACTGCCACAATAAGGTTTAATAAAAATTGGTAAAAATATTTTAGTGCTTGTAATAAACGTATTTTTTATAAGTAAATAAATAACCAATAGTTATTACTTAAATAGTGATATTAGCTAATATTTTTTTAATAAAGAGTATAGTAAGGATAGGGATTACGCACAGAAGTAGCACTAGTAGAAGCAACTGTAGAAGCAGTCTGCTGGGGATTTTTAGGATTGTTGCGATTGAGAATCGCTGTATTGAGGCTTCCTCCGCTCACCTGTTCCAAATTATCCTCATATTTGCTACCACTGTAATGAAAATAAATTAGTATCACTTGATACACAATTCTTAAGAAATTCGAAACTCGATTTAATACTAGGAACCTGTTCTTTGTAGTTTCATAAGATGCATTGCGTGACTGAGCAAACATATCAAATTCATCACTGTCACCTTCCTTCTTTTCTTTTCGATCTATCCTACTTTTATCGCCATTCTCAGATATACCTGTTATTCGATACAAAATATTAATAGTATTTCTTCCATCTGCTGAAATTATGTAACACTTACCCATTCCTGTCATTTGCTTTTCCAGAGCATCAGTTCCATCGAACAAATCTATAAGAGAATCAGCTTCCTGTTTATTAGACGATGAAGTAGAATCCATATTTTGTGGATGGCCAATTGTTTGCGCTAAAATAGTACTAGCAGCTACGGCTTTATTCTTCGTGTAACGTGAATAACGCAGAAACAAATTATTTAATTCGTCATTAATACGTAATAGTTCTGCTGTCATTTCATCGTGTGCTAACTTTCCAATTAAATCAACAACTCGTACTTGCATCGTTTTGCATGTAGCATAAAGATCCTATAAACATCAAAATTATTAAGACAATATTAAATAAACGTTTTATATCGTACAAATTAAATTTTTCTTCGCAGCGGCAAAAAGCAAATTTTCCAGCCTTTAGAAAATAAATAAACTATACTCATACAGTTAAAAGTTCACGATCTGCAACGTCTGGTTGTTGATTACTGCTTTGATCTGAGCTTGTAAAATATGCCAACATTTCAGATAAAACACGCATGTTTCCTTGTACAACATCGAGTTCACTTTGTAATTTAGCCAATTGTTGTTCGTTCAACTGAACTACTTGTCCCGATGATGGATTCTGAGGTTGTTGAATTTGTGTTGCTAAAGGAGTTACCGATTGCTGTTCGGTTGTAGGCACATTTATAATACTCTGTTCCGACTCGGGTACACTCTGCAACATTAACAAAAAATAAGGGATGTAATATTATTCGATTAGTTATTTTTTATATCATAATAATCTTACTCTTTCTGGAGTAATAATGGGTGCCATGGCATCTAAGTCAGTCATTGGAAATTGTATGCCTTTTAGTTTCAGTTCTTGATACATTTGCACAACACCTTGAGTATACGATTGATGACGGAATGTTTCTGCCCATGTTTGAATCAAACTTAAAACTTTTTCTTGTATTGCTGTCGGTGGTTCATTTTTTGGTCCAATCAATTTAACCAATTCTTGTACAAATTCACGCGAACAAGCAAGAGCATGAAAGCGTTTTCCACAATTTTTTACACACGTTTCTAATACCTGGTACATTAATATTATTTTGTGTAAAAACATGTATAAACTTTTATTTTTACGAGCATTTGTCGTTAATTAATAATCTGTTCTTGATAAGTTACGAAGCATGTAAATTGACTATGGCTTAAACCCATATTAAATAACATTAAAATAGAAAATTTTGAAAAACTAATTAAATCAAGAAATAAATACCTTGTATCATTATTTAATTGTACAAAATAACTTTAATGTATAGCCTATATCTTGTTTAAAATATAAATATTACCAAATATTTAAGTACTAACAGTAAGGGTATATATGACTATAATATAATTTTTCCCTGCAGCATGATTGAGCCTACGCTTAATTGCTTTAATTGCGTCTCTTGGCCCATCCTCTGTTTCATTTATAATATCACATATTTCCATGTTAAGTGTCCAATTCTCACTTGCCAAATTTGCATCTGTAGCTTCCTCTAGAATAAATAAATAATGACGATATATATACTATTAATTAATTTTCTTTTAAAGAATATCTTTTATAAGTTATGAATCATGATATTATAGATGCTTGAAGTTATACATAGACAGATAGAAAGAAATTATATATATAAAAATTCTTATATCTACTAATACGTAAATAATAGTTTCTAAGACTGAAACTTATAAACTGATTATCAATTTGCATTCGACTAATCAACGTAAAATACTTCATAAAGGTAAATAAGAAACTTACCTATCTTCTGGCCTACTGGTGTTGAAAATGGATTAACATTCACTCCAAAAAATGACATTGTTGCTCAATATATAAAACTGTTTCAAGATTAGATAATGTTATTTTAACTCACTTGTGCATATATAAGGCACGTTACAAATTTTTATAGAAACAATATATGATAATAATTTACAATTTTACTATTCCTCTGAATGACAGTATCATATGACCCCACACGACGATAAAGGTAGATGTCAAAGTGTCAGAAACCTCAACCAATCACATACGGCTCTGCATGTATTGTGTTATGATTGGTTGTAATTTTATTCTCGATATGCAAATTTACTACTATGTAAAAGAAACCTTTTAAATTAAGACAAGTTTATAATAACTTTTAAGATTCAAAAAGAATTAAGCGTTTATAATCAAACAATATTCCACAATTTTATTATGCTATAACTTTAAAATAATTGTTTAACTATAATGTTATAACAACTTCTTTGGGAATAAATTAAAATCAAAATAATTGTTGATGAAAGATTAACTCGTATTAAATTCCTGAATTTTACTTTTATTTATATTTTAGGTAAAATATGCATATAGTTACATCCGACTCTAATACGAAAGTAAGAGTGGGGATGTAAACACGCTGTGCCTACTTCTCGTGGAAGGACGATAGGTGGCATGAAGGTGCTTGTTTCCGCTTTCTAAAAATTACATAATTATTCAAAAATGCAAGAAACATTGTTAGTTTCTTTTAATAATTTCAACATTTACAACAATTTTTTGATAGAATCTCTGCCATTGGTTTTTCAACCGATCAACGAATCTTATCTTTTTGTGTTTTGATCTACTACGATAAAGGGCAAAAGTTAATTCAAATCACGTAACATCACTAAGCAACAATCATGTAACGCTACAAAGTCTTGGACACGCATAGTAACATAATTTGTGACAAAGCGTCCAATATCCAATTTAATAACATGTAGGTAGTTACAGCCTAATTGAACTATGAAGAATGCTATTAATATTTTGATCGATTTAGCGTACGTGGGTTACAGAAAATATTTAAAAATGCTCTTTCCTGAAGATGTTCCTACCATACTTCAAGAATTTGTACAACCCCGTACAATAAATCAAAATATGCTTGTAAATTTGGTAATCGATCAAGGACCAAAAGGAGAAGCTGGGAAACTTTTTTTGGAGGATGGAATTGATTTGAACGAAACAAAGGGAATTCGAATTGAATTTCTTAGTGTGTAATTCGAATAATTATATAATTTAGTTTACATTACTAAATCTACTAGTTTACATTTCTTATTTTAGATATTTTAAAAATTGATCATCTTTGGGTGATGCCAAATCTTATTAAATTAAAGTTATCTAATAACATAATAGAAACAATAGAAAATCTGGATACCCTTGTTCATTTAAGAGAATTAGATCTTTCTTTTAATCGTATTAAAATAATGGAGAATTTAAACAACTTGATAAAGTTGGAAATATTGCTCTTATATAATAATGAAATTAGCAAAGTAGAAGGCATAGATAGTCTATGCAATCTTACAATTTTTAGCATTGGTAATAATGCCATAGAAGAGTGGGACCATGTAATATACATAATTACCTATTCTTTATTTACGAGGTGTGGCTATTAAATAACCACATCTTGTATATTTAAATCTGCACATATATTTATATATTTGAAATTATCATTTTAGGTATTATATTTAAGAAAATTCAATAAGCTACGAAGTTTAAACATGGAGGGAAATCCATGTACTAAGGAAAATGGATACTTGGATTATGTATTTGCATTTATACCTCAATTAACTTATTATCAATATAAAATAATAACCAACGAAGAACGAAAAACAGCTATAGAAAAGCATTAGTAATTATAAAATTATAAATAATATATGTACAAACAATCTCTATATATTTTTTCAAGTATATTGGTTTCTTATTTAGTCGTGCCTTAAATATTCTGGAAGAAACAGAAGCTAAAGAAAAAGAAAAATTAATTGCTCAGGAAGAATACGAAGAAAAATTAGCTTTTCTTACTAGTGCATATATGGAATATCTCGATGAAGATTACCTTTTTGAACAAATGTTCGCAGACGATGAAGGTTTAGAAGTTTTATTTTCATTTGTTAAACTTACAGTGCAGGTGGAAAAAACATAAAGTAATTTAATCGCATTGATTTTATATTTAGAGGGAATAAAATTATCTATGGTAAACGAAGAAACACAAAATGCTTATAAAGAATATAAAGAAAATTTTTCATCAATATGCCAAGAGTTTTGTGAAATAGGTTTAAAAGAACATGAAAAACGAACGAACGAAATAAATTTGTTCAAGAATGCTATTAACGAAGGTAAACAGGCTTCACTGAATCAAGGCAGGAAGTAAGTAATAATATCAACTATTTTATTAACACATTGATACTGATCTTTTTGCCATTTTATGTCACAGTATTGTAAATGACATACTGCAAAAAAAGACTGAAATTTTAACGAGCGTTAAAAATTTGCTACAAAAATTAGTTGGCGACGTAAGTAATGCAGTGCTTGAAGAAATAACTCAAAAAGTACAACAATTTTCTGACGATTTTAACGATATGATAACCGATGGTTGGACAAACCTAATGTCCCTTGAAATGGAGCTACACGAACAGTTAGAAGTATGTTTTAAAAAAGGAAATTATGTATAAAAAAAGGTTAATAAATTAAAATATTAACGAGCAATATGTGTGACGAAGGATATAAATGAAGTATTCCGATTTAATATTTCTGACATGGTGGATTCCTTTTTAACAAACATACGAGGATATTTCTCACAATTACGAAATCGCGAAGCAGAATATAATGACACTATTAATGGATTAATTTTGTATTATCTCAGTGGTTTTGGAGATGATTCGAAAGTACCAAAACATCTGATAAATTTATGTGGTGATAAAGATACTTTAACTTACAATCTTGCTAACTCTCATGAAAAACATTTACAAGTAAGTATATGTAATTTTTCAATTTTCCAATTAATTAACGAAATAAAATTTTTTTTCAATTACAGGTAATAGATGCTCGAGAAGATAAAATGTTAAATCGATTAAAGAATTGGCTCGAAGAATATACAGAACAATTGGCGAAGTAAGTTATTTAAGCCATCATATATTTTTTCATATCATTTTTAAGTTCGGAATAAAAATCAGTTTAATTTTATAGAGAAGAGAATGAACGAAACAATGAGCAAATATTAGAAATATCACATTTTGCGGATTCGCAACAGAAGGAATTTTCTTCGTTAGAATTACTGCAACAATTAAATTTAAATATTCATGATTCGGAGATCATTCAAGCTTTGGACAATTAAAATTTTATAGAATTTATTGATATAAATAATATAAAAGTAAGTACTTTAGCAATTACATTTATGTATTGTTTATTGAATAACTATAATATAAAATATTATAATTTTAAAACATGCGTATAAAAATATTAAATTTAGAAATATACATTTTAAAAAAATTATAATACTCTAAAAGATTTTTATCGCTTCTTTTTTAAAGATTCTACGTATAATTTAAGGCCTACTTGCACTGATGGTGCCTGAATAAGTGTCAAAAATTCATTAATATCGGATTCTTTATTTTTTCTTAACCAATCCAAATCATTTCTGCGTAATCCCAGTTTTGTTGTACTTCGACCTAAAGCTTTATTAACATTTTAAAAGGTAAATATTGTATGTTCACTTGTATTTTTAAATAAGTAATCAATAGTGAACTTACCAGGCATATTTTTGAAACTTTTTATGTACTCTTCACACTTTTTGATCATATCTGTTTTACTAGTAGCCAATTCATCCACAAGTCCAATTTCCAATGCTTGTTTGGGATGAAACATAGATCCTCTAAATTAATATTTTTAAATTATTGAAAGTATTATTGTTAAAATAAAGAGTTTTATTAAATATTTACTAATAGTGAATTACCGTAAGAGTGCTAATTCAGCTTTTCTGTGTCCTATTGTATTGATAAAAACTTTTCTAAACCATTCTGGAGCTGCAATCCCTAGCTTTGTTTCATTTAATCCAATAGAATATTTTCCTTCCATGAAAACTCTATATTCGCAAGAAACTGCTAATAAGCATCCTCCAGCAGGACAGGCGCCCTTTATAAGTAAAATTACGTTATAAATATTCATGTACTTGATAGATCATTACCCATAGCTATGTAATTAATTTGCTAATAATACATTAACAGCAGCAGTTATTGGTATTTCCAAGCCATATAAAGTCAACCACGTGTCCTGCAACATCTGCCAAAACTCAGTCAGTTGTTCTTCGGTTCGATTATACATCTCCATTATATCAATTCCTGCAGAGAATACATCTGGTATCGAAGATGCTAATATAACACCTTTACAATGGTTTTTTTTAACATCCATTAAAGATGTCTTCAAGGCATTTAGTAGTTCTTTATTTAAACTGTTTACAGGAGGACGTGCCATCGATAGTATACTAATACCTGTGAAATGAAAATTTTAATACAAAAAGTAAGAACCATAATGTTAAAAACTAGAACATTTACCTGTGCTTTCATCGTGTGTAACTTCAACGAGTTTCGAATTTGTTGCATAAGTTTTATATGGAAGGATCCGTATACGTCCAAAAAGTCTTTTTACCGCAAACATGATTAATTAAATGCAGGTTCAGTACTGCTATTAAAAGAAGACAAAATATATATATATATATATATCTGGCAACTTTTTGTGTAATCATACGCCATTATCAATTAACCTTTGACTTTTTAAATTGCTTTAGATCACTTATCAATTAACCTTTGAATAGATAATATAACTGATGTCCTTCAAATTGTTTTAGATTACTTGATGTTAAAAAAATTTCAGCATGGACGCTTATGCTTCGAATTCATTGACATTTCATTATTAAATAAGAAATCGAATTGTTAACAGTGAGTAATTTACAAGATATGTACCATATAACATTATATATTATGTATCTTTAACTTTAAACGCCTTCTAAAGTAAACAGTAGTTAAGAGGCAATCATCAGAATTGTTCCAAGTTTCAGCTTCCCTAAGATTTCATATTTTCATTCTTATTTATTTAAATTAATGTAGAAAATATTATTTTATTTTCAAAATTCGGCAACATTTCATAACAAACAAAAAACAATTAAAAGAAGCGTTGAAAATAGAATGGAATAATATTTCTTCTGATTAATAATAGGCTTAAAGAAGTAGAGAACAGTAAAGGAAACCCAACCAAATATTATAAATAAAACTTTTTATAATTAGTGTTTAAGTTTTTGATTTATAACTACATGGACGATTTTCATTGTGAGCCACTGTACATGTATGTATGTATTTTTGATTTCATATATCGTGCTATATTTGTTATCGTTCTCGATATATGTACATAAGAAATTTTCTTTGTGTTTCTTATAACCTTCTTGTTGTTATAACGAATACAGCTAAAAAATACATTTATTATTTTAACACGAACGTTGGCTTACATATTGTTTGGATGATCGAGCAAGTATTAAGATATCAGAGAGGAATGTAACGTTACTCATACTTTAAGATTAGTTATCTTATAATAAAATCTTTATTATTACAAAATAGTAATATAAAAAGCAATATTGATACAATTAATAAATTACAAATCTTATTTTATTATCTCGTCTACTGTTATTACTAGCACAATGAAAATGATATTGTCAAAAATCACTCACGGCGGTACAATTACTTGTAATAATGGAACGGACCGGAATGGAATAGAATGGTTCGCGGGCAGGTGCTAATATGGCGGCTATTCTGCTTTATAGTTTCGTGACATCGCCCTTTACCTTAACATTTTTTTAAGCAAGACGTAATAGTTCAGTCACTTGGTGACAGAAAAAACAATGTCTTAAATGGGTTCGGTTATGTTTGAGAAATAAGACAACTAGCAAAATGTCAACCAGATCGCAACTTACGAAAGATTTAAACGGTTTGTCTTGATCTGAATGTTTACGTTCGTATCATGGAACTGTCATACATCGAGAACATATATTATTTATTCATTTAAATAATCACATTTTTCGTAATATTCATTTAAACTGTAATAATTATTCCTTATATTTCGCAAATATGCAAATCGAATTATGACGCAATTTTATAAATATTTCTGTTACTTTTCCACATTTTATATCGCGCTACGTTCGATGCATTCGTTTATAAATTATTTATTCTTTGTAGAATCGGTAAAAGCATTACTTGGTAAGCATGTCAAGATATTACTAAAAAACGTTGTAAAATTGGAAACAAAGCAGGATAAACAAGAAAATCGTGTTCTGGTAAGTAATAATTGAAATGTCACAAACTAGTATAGACATAAATGAGTTATTTAAAATAGTGTTTTAACGTGAAATTATGTTTTTGTAATTTAAGGTTTTTTCACCATGCCGTCTCTTTCTTTTAACGGCCAAAGTACCTACAAGGGTAAGACTAAAGGATTACTTTATCATTATGGGTAAAAATGTATTATTATTTTATTAATTATGTATTAATTTGCAGCTCGACTGCCATTTTCATTATTTAGAAATAACATCTATAGAATCCAAAAGAGCAAATCAGTTATCTTTAACTGTCGGAGAAAGATATTACAATTTTACTACTACAGGAGCAGGTGCAGATACTACAGAAGTAGATGCAATGATCGAGGCCTTACATACTGCGATTCGAAACATCTTTCCCACTGTACCGTTAAAGTACATGTTTACCTCTTAGATATACACTTACTTCTTTTTACCGTAAAGTTGAATTAGTCGATATTAACATTGTAATCCTTTCCACAGTTATATTATAAGAAAAATAGAAGTAATACCAGCTAGTAGGTTGCAGAGCATAAGAGGTAGCGAGTTGGCTAGAAGTACAGAAGCAACAAGACATACAGGGCCCTGTGGTGGGTTCTCAACCCAATATGCATGCATGTGCGATTTACATGGTGTACCGTATAGAGAAGAAGTGGCTTGGGTAATATTCGTAAAACACGTGAAAAAGAAAATATACTCGGATCAACGAGAAAGGACGCTCACGAGTTACATTTAAGGACGTTTGTTTTCGTTTGCTGACCCGTCTCGTTGGCCCGAGTATAATAGTTTTGTTACTGGAATTGTTTCTGAAAACAATATTAATTTTCAGGATGTCGATACAATATACCTCTCTCACGACACAAGGGAATTAAATTTAAGAGATTTTGATCATTTGGATCAAAAAGATTTGGTGCCAATCATTTCTGCCTTGGAATATAACACTTGGTTTACAAAGCTGAGAGCATCTCATCTTAAATTAAGTCACGAACCTTTGGAAAGATTGTTACATGTTATGCGCAGATCTCTTTCTATTCAGGAACTTTATTTAGATAATCTTGGAATCAAGTGGTAAAAGCCAATAACGCATCAATTTTTTAAACGTAATATTAATGAACAAAAATATTTAAAGAAACGTTCATTTTAGGGATTTTGCGCACAAACTATCGTTAGCTCTAATTTCTAATGCTAATACAATGTTGCAAACTATCGATTTATCGTATAATACCATTGAAGATAAAGGTAAGTGATGATTACAAAGATCTCTATCGTATAATCATTGTGCTCCTCCTTGGTAGATCCATTTAAATTTTTCGTTGTTTCTTTCTTTTGTCTGTTTTGAAATCACTTAACATATTCCTGTACAAATTTTTTTTTATATTTTTGTAGGAGCCTCTAGCTTGTGTGGAACAATTGCCAAGTTAATGCAAGGTGTGCAAATAACCATTACTATTTCTAATAGTTACTATTAGTGTCTTTCATTTATATTGTTCCTTATCCTTTTATATTCAAACACATAATCCTACATTTAGATATTCCACTACTACATATATATATATATATATATATAATATTGTATGTTATATTGTGCTTAATTTAATATGAATCTGAATTATCATATAACTTAGAATGATATATATCTATGTTTCAATTAATAGCATCATTTATGTAATAGTATTACATAATATTATTTTTAAGGAGGTGCACATTTAAGCGGACCTATTGGGAAACTACCTAAAGGTTTACAAAAATTAAATTTTGCACATTGTGGACTAACAGGAAAAGGAATAAGTCAAATTGCACATGCACTAAGTTTAAATAGAAGCATGCCAACTAGTTTACAATATTTAAATCTTTCAGAAAACTCTTTAAAAGATGACATCAACGTAAGTGTGTTACGTAGGAATGAAAAATTTACTTCACGATAATTTATTACAAGTAATAAACTTGCACGAACTGTTTATAACATAATTATTATTCGATTACAGAATTTGTGCAATTTTCTAGCACAACCTAATAGCCTAACTCATTTAGATCTAAGTGGTACAGATACTACACTGGAATGTGTAAGTATTTAACTTTATACGTAGAAAATTCCTATTCGTAGAATAAGTATCTTCATATTTTGTATTTATTTTATTCAGCTGTTTGGTGCTTTACTACGGGGTTGTGCAACTAATCTAGTCCATTTAAATGTTGCTCGCAACTCTTTTTCAAGCAAAAAGACCAAAGAAATACCTCCCAGCTTTAAGCAGTTTTTTACAGCTACACTTTCGTTGAAGTACTTAAATATATCTTGCTGCAAATTACCACTGGAAGCGTTAAAACATTTATTACTCGGCTTGGCGTGCAACGAAAGCACAGTTGGTTTAGAACTCGATATGAGTGGAAACAACTTGGGTTCCATGGGTGCTCATGTGCTAGAGTCGTGTATACACGGTGTACGTTGTATAGCATCGTTGGATATTTCAGACAGCAGTACGTACGTTTTACAATAGAAGAGGGATTATTTCTGTGAAATTATTCATTTCCATCTTCTGTTTATGTTTCTTTATAGACATGGATGTTGATCTAGCACAAGTTATAACTGCTGTAGGAAAAAACAAATCTATAAAACAATTATATATGGGTCGTAATACTGTCAGTATGAAAAGCAAACATATTGCTATTGTAATGGATGCCCTTGTACAAATGCTTCAAGAAGATGATTGTGTTCTTCAAGCATTACATTTACCAGATTCTCGATTAAAGTCTGATCTCTACAATCTTATTAATGCCCTTGGTAGTAATACATGTCTTCACACTATAGATATTAGTGGTAATCAGATTGGAGATCCTGGTGCAAGATTATTAGCAAAAGCGCTACAAATTAACAACCATTTGAGGACCATTATTTATGATAGAAATAACATTACACTTCAAGGTTATGCGGACATTGTTCATGCTTTAGAAAAGTATGTTTATCTTTTTTCTATTCATAATGTAATTGTATGTGAACTGTTTTTATAACACTTTAATATAGAAATTGTAGCGTGAGACATATGCCATTTCCAATTTATGATCTACAACCTTGTATGAAAACCTCTGCTGAGAAAACGGAACAACTAGCAAAAAAAATGCAAGATTTGCTTCAGAGAAATGTTACACCTTGCAAATATAGTCATGGACAGGCCTTTAGACTGCAACAAGGTTTTTTATTAAGCTCTACGCAACAAATGGTCGATAGGCTTGTTGTACAAACTCAAGATACTATTAAAGCTATTGCTGCAGAAAGTTGCGATGCTAACAATGATATTAACTATGCGACTGGACTTATACAAGATGCAGATAATTCAAAGCAGGTACGAGTAAATAAATGGAAACAAACCGAGAATGTAACTTTATCAAAGTATTATTTTTAGCTTTTACCAAGATTGCATGAAGTTCTTCAACGACGGGATGAAAATAATCCGATTGAGTTAAAATTACACGATATGGCAAATGAACTTCATAAAGTTGTGACTGTATATTTACAGGTATGTGTTTTTTATATTTTGTATACATAACGATTGATGCTATTTATTGAGACATAGTAATAAATTCAAAATCTTGAATATAGGATTCCTTAGATGCTATGGTGAAATGTGCAAATGAGCAATGTCCTACCATACTTTCACAAACGGTAATTAAAGGAGATGAAAGTGAATCAATTGCTGTTGAAGACGATCTACGTAATAGTTGCAAAGAAAAAAATCAAATCAGCAGTGAATTTATACATACTACTATTACAGAACAAGCTGGAGCAGATATAGTCAATAGAGTCAAGTATGGATAAAAATCACTAATAATAATAATAGTTTTTTACTTACTAAGAAAATTTACTTATTTATATATGTTGTTGCTTTAATACTTCAAATTTTCTTTTTATAGTGAATTAAATTTAGCTGTTGCTGCACATGTGTCTGATAGAATAACAGATGAAGTAATTGAATCATTATCAAGGAGTTACAAGAATTTAGTATGTATGATAAACAGTAAAATAACCGTTTAAATTACACAGAAATTTTCTAATTTGTATATTAATATTCTTAGATTGGTGACTGCGATAATAGAACAAGAAGCAGCACACCAGATGTATTACGGCCTAGTGCTGGTTCAATGAGCAGTGGAAGTGTTATAGGTGTTACGAGTACAGTAGGTGTATCTACAACATTACCTATTGGTAGAACCAGCCTTGCTTCGGAAGAAGATTGCCCACCAGAAACTTACTCACTAGTGAATTCTATTAGTCAATGTTCTAGCGACCAATCTCCAATGGTAAGTAAACATAATTTTCTTATAGAAATATCTGTGTCTTATAATAGTAGTTACTATGGTAACTATGATGCCATGCTTTCATGTCTGTCTAGAAATTGGATTACTTGAATCTTGTAAGTACAGTTAAATATACAGATAGTTAAAAACAAAGTTCATTTATCGTTTTAGTTTTCTAAACAACTATTCAATATATTGTTATATATACGTGCATGATATAGTAAGCGTACGTATATGTATCATTTTTGTATTTAGGCTACCCCACATCTGTCAAATAAACGTAAAAGTTTACATGGAAGAAAATTGCGACCTAAATCTGTAGTTGATTCCGTTGAAGGACTTTCTGCAGATGACATACCTGATCTATTACCATCACTGCCAAAAAGTCAAGCAGAAGGTTAATATCTTTTTAACAAATATATCACGTGCATTTATTATTTTGTAATTAATTAAGAAGCTTTTTTTTTTTTAGCTATTTCAGAAACAGAACATTCATTAACAGAATCATTAGATTCTGTCTCTGAATTACCTAATACTGTGGGTCAACAATTGCAACATTTAGTGAAATCTAGGCCTCGCAGAACAAAGACTAGGGCGCCTACAAGACCAATGTTGAGACCTGATCAACCAGTGGATGGTCTAGCCCTTGGAGAAGGTCTTGATGTATTCTTTCGACCAACTACGCCGACGACTCCTCTCATATCTCCAACAAGTGATGATAGGTATTAAGTTTAAAAACGTGGCTTATCTTCAAAAATAATTATGTGCAATAATTCATATTTTTTCAATTACACTGCAGCTCATTACATACCTTCCCGACCGATGGTAGTCCAAATTTATCTCTTACAAGTCACAAAAGTATTCCACCTGACACGGATAAGAAACCTGGTTGCAGTTCTCCAATGTTAAAAACACTTCTTGAACCTGCACCACGATCACGATCCAGTGATAATTTGGAAAAATTTTCTCCTCTCATCGGTAGGAGATCTCAAGGTGATTCACCATTAACTGCATCTCCATTAGCTCGACGGAATACAACTGATAATGCTCAAAATCATGAAAGAATTGTTGCGAAATCTGGTAGTAATAAAGATACAAGTAGTAATAGTATTGTCAGTACTTCTGCTGACACTTCTAAACGTAGCACATTACCAATTACTGGATCTGGTACAAATTCACGTAGTTTGCGGGATTCAGATGAAAATGTTAAAATGTTACAACTAACAACTGCTGCAAATTCTTTAGATAGGGATGTATCTCTTGCAACGTCTGTTCCTAAAGATTACGAAAGCAGAAAAAGTTTAACGAAAAAATCTGCCATGGAAGTTGATAAATCTGCAAGTCAGCCTCTGCCTTCTCTTAAACTGAGGTCAACAGGTTTTGATCTTCGAAGTCCAACAAATGGCAGTAATACAAAGAGTAATTCGGAAGCATCAAAATCGCCAGTATTAAAACCTTTAACCAAAGGAAGTAGTTCCACTAATGATGGAAAAAGTAATGGTGTTCTTTCGAAAACGAAACTGACTCCACCTGCAACAGCTCCAAAACCAAGGCCTTGGAGTATGGCTACCGATAGAAAATCTGGTAAGTTTATAAGACTTAAAACCAAAAATCTCTTAGGTCATTATAATAATATACACATATTATGTACCGTTCTTCCACGAGAAGAAGGCAGAGTCAGCGGACTGCAACAGGAGGGGGGGATATAAACACGCTGTGCCTTCTTCTCGGTATATGCCTCATTGTTGCAGCTTCATTATACAACATTTAATTTAATTTTATAGGCGAATTTAATTTATTAAGCGATGGTTCTAGTCCAAATACTTCAGCAGGGAATACACCTGATTCTGGTGATGCTCTTGATGAATCAACAGATAGTGGCGTGAGTGGTCCAGCTTCATTACCACCAACGTTATCAGCAAGTAGTACTGCTAGTTCTTTAAGCAATACAAGTGTAGAAAAAAGGTCTGTCAGAGAATTAGCAGCTAGTTTAAACAAGAGTAAAACAGAAAGAAAGGAAAATGGTAAGGAAAATATTTGGCTTTTTTCTTGCATGTTCAATGTATATAGTAACCTGGTACACACTGTTCGATTCACGCATCACTTTCGATTGAGTATAAATTCCTTTTTAATTCCAAGTACATTGCAAATATGCATGTTGAACCCTTAAATTAAGAAGCCTTGCTGTACATATTATTTTAGAGCAAACCGTACCTGCAGCATGGAGGTCGGTGCTTCAACGTTCTATCAACCATCCAGATGCCAAGGTATTTTATGTAATGTTTCTTTTTATTTTTCATTTTGTTTTCAAATCAGTTAATAAAGAATCGAAAAGGTTGCAACATATCAAATTCTGTACCTGGGACAGTTTGTAAAAGCTTACCAAAAATTTGTTTGCGCTTGAAACCTATTAACATGAGTTAATTTTTGTTTCATTCATGTAATTTATCGTTAGCATAACACACGAAGAAGTTGTTGGAAAATTACTTATCGATGAAGTAAAATTCTTTTTTTCTTTATTTTTTAAGTATAATTCTACATGTGTAATTCGTTACGTTTTCAGGTAATGGAAGTGCCGAAAACGGTTGAAGAGAATCATATAAATTATAAACTTCGACGTACTTCATTTTTACGTGATTCAAATTTTAACTATAATAACGATGTAGTTGACGTTTGACCGTGACTTAAAGCAGTAGTAATTTGAAAATCAATGTTAATAATTGGTTATTCGTCAAGACAATTTTTGTCACAATATTTTATACCGGGCACAAAAGTATGTAAAGTGATGCATTTGTACTTGTGCCATATAAAGTCAAATGCAGGGCAAGTGCTAACGATATTAGAGGCAGGGTACTGAAGGTCTCTATAGAAATTACTAATCTATGATTAAGATGGCATTAAAAATCTTATTATACTTTTTCATAAAACTATACTTCTAATGCAGCTTATCTTAATTTAGCGGTAAGTATCTGTATTTAATGTACTAAAATCGTCTCTTATTTCTATTACAATAAGTGAAAAATTCACACTTCCACAGAGAATATATTTTATGCTTCTACATTCCTTCAGATTCTTAAAAATAGATTTGTTTGATATTTGCGACGATATTATCTGAATGATGAATCGCGTTATGTTTGTTTAAACATTTAAATATTTATATATTGTTTGTATGTACATTTAAAATAATAGACTGTCTAAAGTAGACCATAAATTACATAATTTTAATTATTTTAAAAACATGCTGCTCTGTTATATGAAGATTAGCATAACTTTTACTTATTGCAATAAAAGAAAGATTTATTAAAATTGTTTAATCAAACTTGGAATGTCTTCCGAAATGAATTTTTTTTTTAAGTTTATAAAACCTATTTTGGTGTATTTCCAAAAAACAAAAAAAAAACTGTAAGGAGCCTGTGATTATAAAAAATACAAACTTTTATTTAAGCCATATTAGTTATTGTATGTAATTCTTTATACTTTGTTTTCACACAATGTTTATTAAATTATGTCATATTTTTTAAAACTACTTCTAAAATAATGTTTACCATTGGAATTGAAAAATGCACAAAACCAAACTCTGAGAATCATTAAATGTATGCAGTGTGCCATATAATGTTATTATATAAATTAGCAAAGGTTTTTGTTTTCCATACAGGATAGGAACAATTTAAATAAAATTGTATAGGGCAAATATGATATTGTCAGCTACAAAGTTGCTGATTTATATGAATTTAGTAGTATGATATACAAAAATTATACAACGTATATACCACACTATCATATATATGATAGTATAAATGTTGAAACGGAAACTTTCAAAGGAGATAAATAGAAAGAAAATGTTATGGGGCTATTATTGTATTTCAAGAATTTTTTTGCAACATTTGTAAGTTATATTTACTATTTTATACCTTCTTAAAAATATACGATAATTGAAAATAATTTACTAAAGTCTATCCGCTATGTATGTACTTCTTTAAAGGAAGCAGCTTTTTTACAAACATTTTGTATTATATAAGAATGTTTTGCTAAATATAAATGTAACACAATCCAACTTATATAAACATAAAGGAAAACTAGTTTTTTGATAGCAAAGAACCTATGTACATACACATGTATAAAAAATTATGCATAGGTAAATTAGCGATGATTACTACTACAGTTCTTAAAGTCAAATAAGTATTTGAATATCAATTGAATTTTTAATTTGTATTAACTATGTCCTTTTGTATACAGATATTTAGAAACAAGTGCTCGATGATGATATTGCACGTTAAACTGAATATTTCTTTTTCTTAATATGATTAAAGAATTTTAAGTCAAACCTAAGTTGTGTCCAATACACTAATCTTTATATTTAATCTTGTGAATCTCATATACATTGAACATAAGATTTAACCATCGACTGTTTAAATGCATTTTTCCTTATACAACTAATCATACTAAACAAATAAACCAACGTAAATTAAAGTGATAAAAGTTACACCAAATCATATGCTGTATGAAATCAATTTAAGAAGTGTTCATAGTAAAAATGAAACAGTATCGCAGAAAGTAGTTAATCATGAAGTTACTTAATAATTGTATGATTAGAGTAAAGGTTACGAAACATACAATTTAATTATTCCAATGGTAAAATAGTACTTGTAAACATGTATGGACTTGTACATTGGCATAAGTGCATACAATTAATGATCCGAATAGATGTTATGTTGCAGGTGGTTTTTTCAAGTATAGAGCTGCAAATAAATCTATTATGTTTAAAAAAATGTATTATTATTATATGAAGTTATATATGTATAATGTAAAAAACGAAAATTTAACCTATTGTGCCAAAAATGTAATCGATTTGTATATCCATAAAAAAATTCATTATATTTCAGTCTTAAGGCATTTATTGTATACATTTTAAGTTATGTAACAATGAACATATATACAATGATATTGTGAATTTAAATATAGAGTTTTCTTATATTATACATATATATATATATATAATATATATTATAATATGATTATTTTATGTAATACCTTAATACTAATTATGACTCTGTACACTAAAAAGGATCACCTGTAATAGACAATATTTTAGTATGTAAATATATTGAATGTGTCTGCAGTATGTATGTACTAATGAATATATGATATAATATTTATATATATTCTTTCTTCAATACATTCCTGTATTTACATTTATATATACATATGTTGTACAATTAGACATGTCTCAAAATCTGCTATTAATTTTGCTATGTATATATCACTATCTACATAGTATGTTATTCAACACAAAAGAACATAGATTAGCATCAGTATTTACAGCAGATTTTGATATGTGGCTTTTTAACTATGCAATATAATTCACTAGTAAATAAAGACTCCTATTACATACATGACAATGATAGTTCTTTCTAATGCGTATGTTGATAACAGCCCTATATGTTTAAATAAATTTAAAAAAATATAATATAATGAAATTTCATATTTTGTTTTATTAATGCTTGTATGAGTTTCATATACTCAATTTTAGATTAATTATTTAAAGACTCAAATATTTGAAGAAAATTTGTATTCCTTATTTCATATACTTACATTAGAAATTGATTAATGGCATATAATATGCTACATACAATAATAAAATTAATACGTTCGTGAACATGTTTTTATCGATAATATTTTTATTTATTGTTATTTATTGTTTTATTTATTGTTGATTAAAATAAGTCAAGTATCGTCGAATATCTAAAATTTAAAAATTTAGTGCGCGTGCGTGTAAAATTGTATGGAATCTGGATTCTGGCACATTTCCATAATTCAAGAGTTGGGAGAAGTATTGTAGTGAAAGATTAGATTGAAGGGAATAAAGTGTGTGTGTACCTTTCACGTAGGAAATGTTAATGAATTTTATTGTACAATTCCTGTTGTTAAGTTGAGGAGGCGTAGAAATGTCGCGTTCAAAATCTGAAAAGATCGGAAACGGTGGTAAATGTGAATTAAGCGTTTGGACACGTGCGATAACAGCGAACTCCGAATGGCCGGATAAAGTAAACATAACCACACTTTAATTAATTAAATTTCTATTAATTTTCATGGTTTCGTCTGTAAATAAGTTATCTTTTATCATTACAGGAGGAATTCCTTGACGTTATATATTGGGCTAGACAAGCAATTGGAATTATAGTCGGTATAGGATGGGGCCTTATACCTTTGAAAGGTTTTATAGCTCTATTACTGTAAGTTCCAGGTGTAGTACTTTTACGCTTAAATATATTAATCACTATACAATTTCTGAAGATGTAATTATACATTTTAAACTTGTATTAGAAATTTAATTGTGTAAGGAAGTTATATTTGATATTTCAGTTTTGTATTAGTTAATGCGGGTGTTACGTACCTGTACTTTAGCAACTTTCAACAAATTGACGAAGAGGAATTTGGCGGTGTATGGGAGTTAACTAAGGAAGGTTTTATGACTTCGTTTGCTGGTTTTTTGGTAACTTGAAATGTTTTAATATTATCGGATCAAAATGTTCTATTTATTATAGGTATTATGATAAAATTATTATTCGCAGGTAACTTGGATCATTATATATACAGGACTGCATTTTGACTGATCATTTTTATCATATGCCAATGGTGACTTGACTGATAAAAACATACATGCATATGATAATTTTTACAGATCAAGTGCTTTATACATACTTGGAAATTACATTCTAAACATTTTTGTGGAAAACGATTACTTGCATTTCAAATGTGGAGCGTATTTAATAAACATGAAATGTAATATTCAATTTGTAAAATGTTTACTTGCATAATTTGTTATATGTAGTTAAACATTGTTATATAAGAAATATTTATCCATTTAAAAGTTATTTATCTGTGCAGAACCTTATGTATTATATTTTAAAGATCGATTATTTGCCACTATGGACAATTTTTTTTAAAAACTTTAATTATGAATTACTTTAATATTCTATATATGTAATTGTGTTGGTAGAAAATTAGTTATATTAAGTAAATGCTGTAAAATATTGCTCTAACAGGTTACATATAGTATATACCAAATTGGATTATATACATATACAAATAATTAATATACACGAACATAGAATAGTAAAATTGCTCAATGTTTGGCCAGATTTAATATTGTGTTCACATTTATGAAATTTTTATGCTCAATATTTTTCCCTATTTAATTATTGAGATGTTTAGCGAGAAACAGGACCATCAGACGAATGCAGGCACACTACAGTTATATAGAAAATAAATTTTATGTACCATGTAAATTTATATATAGTTCATTTCCATAATATTTGTTTATTTAATTTTTTATCAAAATAATAAATAGTACAGTTTTATATTATATGATTAACGATTTTTAAAGAATTGTTACATTATTAAACAAAAATAACTCTTAAAAGAAGGAAAAGCAATTTATATTGGGTGTTAAAATGGTTAACAATGAATAAAATAGCACCGCTCAAGTTTTACACAGAGATTTATTTAAGTATATTTACATGTATATGTTATTAAAAATATGTTAATAAAATGTGTTTAATACATTCGTAAAAATATCGGAATCATCCAACCATTAATCGTTTACGCCCTCGTGCCTGTACTTCCTTATATTTGGAAACAATTTCTTTACATTGTTTCTTATTTGCGTAATGTTTCTGATAAATATTAAATATTTCTGAAAATAGTAATGGTACTTTCGAATGTGCGCTGTGCAATGACCGTTCTAGGACGTACAAGTCAACTGCTTTATCTTCTACACTCGACTCTAAACGAGCTAATCCAAAATCTATCATAACGAAATCGTTTACAGCTACAAACAAAGGAAAAATAAAATATTATTAACTATCAATGTAACGTAAATTGTAATAATCGAACATAATGGCTGCGTACCGTCGTATTTTTCAATGTTTAGTTCTTCGCTAATATTTTTTAAAAGTACATTCGAAGTAGTTAAATCTCCATGAATTATATTTTTGGAATGCAATTTAGCAATGGACGTACCTAATCCTCGTGCTACAAACTTCGATAATTGTTCAATATTTATGTCTTTTGAAATCTTTTTCTCTATAAAGTCTTTTAATATTACCGCGTGCTCTATATATTCCATATAAATGCATCGTCGTTCTAAATGTACCAAGTATATAGCTGGTGTTACTACCCCTTAAAGGAAACGTGAATATAAACATACGAGACTAAAGTATCATAATGTGTTATTTTACCTGCGGTTTTAGCGCGAACAATAGCGCGACATTCGGCCTTTATTCGATCTTTTGTCAGACGAATATCTAGATCTATGTGTCTGTATTTCTTTTCAAATCGCTCTTTTATTAATGTTGGCTTTCCTAAATAAACACCTTTATATACGCGAGCTTCGGCACCTTGAGCTATTAATTCGAATCCATGCATGATGCTTAATATCTGAAATATATACGTTTTCCAAAATATAAATTTTGCAATCATCTATCATAATTTCAATTAATATATTTACGTATATGTGGAAAAATAGCAATCGAAGTAAGAACCATACAAATACAATAATAACAGAATATAAACTGCTTTTCTATCGCTATTAGAATACGTTTAGGTTATACATACATATACATACAAGATCGATTTCTTTTATAATTTTATTTTAATATTAATATTTTTAGAAATTGACAGCAACGAAATATTAATGTTATCACAAGCTAATAACCTAACCCAGAACCTCTAAAATAACCATGATCGCTGCATTTAAAATATCGCTCATATCTAACCAAGATGTATTATAGTCTGATTTGAAGGTTATGGAGCGATTAATACAACGGTTTTCACGAAGAAAACATTTTTTAAGCGTTCCTGCAGATGCATAATCTATACGCGAACGGTACGATATCAGTTGTGAGAAAGGAAAGATGAAGTTGCTCGCGCTAGTAAGGGCAAGATGAGGGCGAAACGCGAATCGATCGTTACCCGAGAGCGTCCTGCGCGATAATCGCTATCCCAGCGCTAGTATTCGCCCGTACTTTGTTCCCATCGGATTGACAAGCTAATACTGTGTTTCTTGTCTTGTTATTATTAGAAAAAGCATTCATTTGTTTAACCGGTAGATATGAAGGACGAAGTGAAGATGGACGCGAATCGGCTAATCGCTGAAGTTTATAAGCGACCAGCGCTTTGGAACCAAAGGCATATCTCTTATCATAATCGCGAGGTGACGAACTCCGTTTGGATGGAGATTGCATCGATATTCAAGTTGCCTAGTAGGTGCATTGATAAAACCGTTTATCATGTATGTAATTCGCGCGCGCTTTTTCGCGATTACTCGTACAACCAACATTTTTTATCCTGTCTTTAAAAGAAAACAATCATCCTAAATGTGGATTGTCACTATCGTTATTGTAATAAAATAATTACTTCGTTTGTATATAATATTTCTATATTGAGAAAATCGTCTATTTCTATATATAAAAAATATGTACTTGTTCAATAATTTGCATATCATTATAATATAAACTATGTAAAAGATCATTCTCATTATTGTAGAACATTTTTATATGATTTTCTTTGATTATTATACGGAAAAGATGTAAGTATTTGATGAAAGTGTAAAGACTATTCATTTTCAGAATCATAATATTGTGGACACTCGGTTGATAAAAAAATCTGGCTGCACTATTTGAGAACAGGTGTGCATAGAAAAGGTGTATGAGACTCGAGTCAAGTGGTTGGTATTCCTTCTCCGAAGATATTGTATTTTCAAATATTGCGGCACTGTAACAGTGCGATCAGATTTCTTTTCAATCGAGTGTACTGTATTCGCGCATATAAATAGCGATCTAGTTAACCTCACTTTTTCATGATGTCTTGTTATCGAACGATGTATACTTTTTATGAATCGAAGTGCTCAATCTGATTTAAAAACATAACAGTCATGCAAAATTGTATTTTAAGAGAAACTGATAACTTACGATTTGTTCCTATTTATAGTATTGCCCCACAAGAAGGTTTAAATCGCGACTACAAGTTGAGTTTAGATAAAAACGCATGCGCTTGAACACAGTCGATAAACGTCGACTATTGTTTCTGCGAATTACTTTTACCCCCTGTAACATTTGTTACTAAATTTACAAATAGTTTCTATTGACTTTTGAATGCATTTTCTAGACATTATAGATTATACGGTGTAAAATGTAATCTAGATTTAGGTATATGTGTATATTTTAATCAATTTAAAAGAAATTGCGTGCAATAAGATGTGGCAAAAAATCGCTGAAATACTAAATTGAATTTATTTAATTGAACAAAATTGTTTTCATATTTTTTCAGAACCGGTATTAAAAGCAAAATGGAAAGGTTTACGAGATACTTTTCGAGCAGAATTAAAAAAGGACCAAGTTTACCGTAAAAGTAAATTTCATCGAAATAGGCCGGTATGGATACATTTCAAAAGTTTACAGTTTTTAAAAGAACAAATGTTACCTCGTCCTCCAATTTGGGAACGAAGTAATTCTTGTCAAGATGATCGAATGCACAGTGAGGGTGAAAGTGATGGAATACTGTTGCAGAATGGTTTGTCGGTAACAAATAGAAATGCGGACGATCGAAATACAATTCCGAATCACCTACTGTCGATAAGTAACGACAATGGATTGAAAATCGAAAATATCAATCACATAGACGTGAAACAAGAACCTGAAGAGAATTTCGACCATCTCGAATTTCAGAGTGTCTCCGACAACCTGACGGAAAATGAAATGATGTTGCAAAACATCTCCCCTGAACAAGTATTGATGGGTGACCATGATACTGGCATTGGTCTTACAGTAGATCCTTTAGAAGGCAACCGTTTCGATGATAATTACTATTTCCTTATGAGTCTTTTACCCCATATAAGAACATTGCCGGCTGATAGAAGAATGCTGCTCAGGATGCAAATGCAAGAATTGGTTTACAAAGAGGTTTACAAGAAAAGTTCCGAGAGTGCTGCCACGCCGTAAAAATATACAAAAATGAATATTTTTAACAAAGATATAATAATCATAAGCGTTTTTCGGAACTACATAGTTAGAATTTATCAGAATAATTATGTCTCACAGTTTACTGTATTTAAGATGCAGTCCTTGCGCGAACCGAAACTCAGGTTTATTTACAAATTGGTCAAAGAATCAATGGACGAAGAAAATTTTAGAAAAAATGCGTACTTTTTAATCGATTTGAATAAACAAATACTCCGTAGATTGAGAGACACTGGTGCTTTCTCGTACCTGCGGGTACGACCGTGATGTTTAGTTGTGTTCGTATGTAGGTGTAGTAAACGTTGGTGTATTCACGGCATTCCTATTTTGTTGCGCATGCGTACCTGTCATGGCTCCTCTCGGTTGATCGTTTCGTTCGTTTTCGCGTTACGATTCGGTTGTGCTTTCGTTTAGTCCGCTCGCGATTGCCATAGCACGATTGCGTCTACGCATCTGTGCCTTAAATTCGGTGCCGTTTATTTCGATAACATGTTTCCGCGGACGTACCTGTTCGCGACAGGGACACTTTTATCGTGACGGTTTTCTGTGAGCGTCCAACTACCTGGTCGTGGCTTGGTGTACACAGGTGTTTACCTTAGGTGACAGCTAGAAAGGTGCATCTACCTCGGATTTTTCCTTTTTTCACGCTCTATACGTTCCTTGTTCGACCGTCTGTGATTAACCTGTTCACTCGATTGTGACCGATTACTCCAAGTGGAAGAACTTGCTCTCTTCCTATATCGACGAGCATAATTTCGTTGCATTTCTGTGGAATTACCTATCGTTCGGTTCAAGGTGAGTCAACGTTCGGCCAGCAATGCAAGGAACGTCTTGCTCTTTTTTCCTCAAACTATCACCTTAGAAATATTTTATGAAAATTACGTCGGACAGTCAGCGAGGAACATAAGATAGATTCCTGCAACGAATTATACTAAACTCGATAGAATCTGTAATTAATTGATCTTTTCATTGTAAAACTTTAATTTCATCTCTTCGGTATATATTTGTAATAAACGTACGTTTAAGTGTAATATTTAAAGTAACTGTTTAACGAATACGAAAATGTGATATTTGCGTTATGTTTCGTTCACTTTTAATAATGTAATTGACGTTTTAAGTTAGATTTTATGTATGTGCAACATATTATACCAAGACGATTCTCGGGATTGTAAAATGTTGAACGTTTATTTCAATCGCGTTGAAATAGGTATTTCTTAGCTAAGCAAATTTCTAAGGCCACATTACGTTCGTAAGTTGGAATAATGACGAAGCTAGTGTATTCTCGTGTCATCATAATTAAGGTTAAAGTGTTATACGCTCTTGAGCGTTAAATATATTCTTCGTCTACACTTTCGAGCTTGCTCTAAATAGCGTACTGGAATCTCCCTGCGATTCGAACACATCTACGCATTCCGTTCGGAGTGACAAGTACGTATGTACCTGGAACTCGAAACGCTGTCTATCTTATAGGTAATTCTCATAACTAGTCGTAATAATGATAATAAAGATCTTTGTATTTAAACTATGATTCATCTATTCATTTACATAATACGAAAAAAAGGAAGAAAAAAAAATAAAAATCTATTATAGCAACACATACAACGGGAAACTATGGAAAATTCGTAATATGGCTAAAACGATAAAATTACTTATTTTTTAGTTAAAATATGTATATGTAAATGGTCGCATGATAGATCCGACACAGCACGTGTGCATAACGCATCTTCATTATCAACGTAACGAGGAAATACTGAAATAGCGGAGAGTGATTAACACGAATATACGCGGAGCTCTTTTTACACGGTAGATACGTTCTTTGAAACGTAAATAGACATATTGCTGACGTCAAAATAGTGAATTTATTCCATAACTTTTAAAACTTGTGAAAATAAATACAGTACTTACGGGCGAAACTTTTTAACGAAGCCTCCATCAACAAATTAGTATTCTTGATTTTCGTCTTATTTTGGACTCTAGAAACTCCCATTAGAATTTTTCCCAGGGGTGACCGAACATCCTGTATATGTAGATCAGTGGGTGGATACTATATGAAGAAAAATTGCGTTTTGGCTGTATTTCAAATGGCAATGTTTATAATAACGCGGTTATAAGAATACACATTTATCGAATGGATGTTTACTTGGACGATTATCTTCTCGTCTGTCTTAATTAATATGGCTTCGTTCACTGTGAATTTGACAAGTTCGATTTACACGTGTATGAAAATCGATCGAATTCGTGACATATACAAGGTATATTTAGATACATATAATAGCTATTTATCACTTTGAACATATTATGGATATTGATTAAAGTACTGTTTTATTTATTGCGTAAGAGCATTTTGCATGTTCGATAATTGTTTCTGAGTTTTGAACATCCACCATGCAGGTGACTCAGTGCCTACATTGCAATTCTATGGTTATGTCTCGTTTTACTGTCCTCGATCAGTCATTCTCCTGTTGTACGCGCATATGTACATTTGTCACAGTTGTCTGACATACATTTCTTTCACGAGTCTGGAGAATTTAACATGGGACGCGAACATAATTTTCATTTTCTGCATGAAACTTTATAATATTTCGATATTTCTATGCGCGATGAAGATAGAAACGTAATAAAGTCGTTGCTTCGAGTTTTCTCATATTGCTAAAGTCTGACTCAGTGTACCATGACTTCTGCAGCCGGTTCTCACGCTTTTCTCCGACTCAACCGTGCAACGTTGCATATTCATTAAACAGCATACACAAAAGATCGTAATAAACAGTTCGTAGAGTATGGTTTGCTCGTACGAATAGAAATCATTCATGACTGTCATAAGTATTAATGTTACAAAACGGTGATCGTGTTACACCTCTTTTCTGTTCTTTCTTCTTTCAACGCTTCTGAACTCTGACTCATTAGAGAATGTTTTTCAGTAACGACCAGTGTAGCTGTGCATGATCGAAAGAGTTTGGACGTTCGTCGGCCCTCCAAGTCGTGTCGAGCTTAGGCTCCAATCTGGCCGATAACGAAGGATGGTAAGCTCCCGTTCGCCTGGCGTAAATGTCTCAACCGCTAACAGCGTGGCTACATCGCGTGTCGTCGTGTCCGACAGTGACGTAGCTCGTGATGGTGACGCCATCTTACCGAGTGCCCGCCAATCATATCGTGCGGAGGACGAGGGTGGAACTCGCGTAAACGGAGCTCCTGGCGCTATCGAATGGAGCGAAAGCGGTCCGCCCTCGCTTTCTATGTCGGTCGATCTGCATAATCTGGTCAATCCGAATCTCCAAGACTCCGGGCATTATTCCGCAAGTCCTGAACACGTCGATGCTACCGCTTCATCCTGCGACGTTAAGGCCGTCAGAAGTCACGACGAAGAAGAGAGCTACGAAGCCTTTGGATCTGTCGAAGGTGACGCCGATGACGGAGTGGATTCACCGGGTGGTAGTAGTTCTGCGCCTTCACCCACCGGCACCAATTCTCTTAGGTAAGTTCGTTGCCATTTCTATATATGTGCACCAGTTTATCGATCGGTTTTTTCGCATCACAGTATCGGTACGACTCATGGGAACCGCGATAATTTGCGCGCGAATATTTTCAACTTCGAGCGGATTCGAGTTTCCGGCGTGATCAATAGAGGGTGCCTTGATCGTCAACTACGAATGCGTAACGGTTAAGTAATTGTTCTCTCCTAACTACATGCGTGTTCGCGCTTTTATTGCACGATTATCTTTTCTGGATACATGTATATTTTTAGATGTAGAGCCAGTTTCCACCGAACGTTTAATGCGCATATGAATACTTGATATGTATCGAATTAGTGCTGTACGTCCAAAGAAGGCGTAGCCAACCAAAATGATACGCGTATTAAATATCTCTGCAGCATTGCAACAATCGTGTATTTTCACCACGAATGAATTTAGGTTACGTTTGTTCGATCGTGTCTCAATCATTATACAGGGTGTTTGGCCAACCATGGGAAAAATTTTAATGGGGCATTATAGAGGCTAAAATAATGATGGAGGCTTCGTTACAAAGTTATTAACGTTTCAAGTTCCGCTCGTACTGAATTTTTTTCTCGAAAAGGGGTGGGATTTCGGGGGTATGTCTAATGACAAAAAACGATTGGAATAGACGCCTGCACACGAACATATTTTTTTCAAAACGATTCGAAAACTTTTAATTTTGTCAAAAATGTCAAACCTATTCCAATTTTTTTCTCGAAAAGGGGTGGGATTTCGGGGGTATGTCTAATGACAAAAAATAATTGGAATAGACGCCTGCACGCGAACATATTTTTTTTAAAACGATTCGAAAACTTTTAATTTTCTCAAAAATGTCAAACCTATTCCAATTTTTTTCTCGAAAAGGGGTGGGATTTCGGGGGTATGTCTAATGACAAAAAATGATTGGAATAGACGCCTGCACGCGAGCATATTTTTTTTAAAACGATTCGAAAACTTTTAATTTTCTCAAAAATGTCAAACCTATTCCAATTTTTTTCTCGAAAAGGGGTGGGATTTCGGGGGTATGTCTAATGACAAAAAATGATTGGAATAGACGCCTGCACGCGAGCATATTTTTTTCAAAACGATTCGAAAACTTTTAATTTTCTCAAAAATGTCAAACCTATTCCAATTTTTTTCTCGAAAAGGGGTGGGATTTCGGGGGTATGTCTAATGACAAAAAATGATTGGAATAGACGCCTGCACGCGAACATATTTTTTTCAAAACGATTCGAAAACTTTTAATTTTCTCAAAAATGTCAAACCTATTCCAATTTATTTCTCGAAAAGGGGTAGGATTTCGGGGGTATGTCTAATGACAAAAAATGATTGGAATAGACGCCTGCACGCGAGCATATTTTTTTCAAAACGATTCGAAAACTTTTAATTTTCTCAAAAATGTCAAACCTATTCCAATTTTTTTCTCGAAAAGGGGTGGGATTTCGGGGGTATGTCTAATGACAAAAAATGATTGGAATAGACGCCTGCACGCGAACATATTTTTTTCAAAACGATTCGAAAACTTTTAATTTTCTCAAAAATGTCAAACCTATTCCAATTTATTTCTCGAAAAGGGGTAGGATTTCGGGGGTATGTCTAATGACAAAAAATGATTGGAATAGACGCCTGCACGCGAGCATATTTTTTTCAAAACGATTCGAAAACTTTTAATTTTCTCAAAAATGTCAAACCTATTCCAATTTTTTTCTCGAAAAGGGGTAGGATTTCGGGGGTATGTCTAATGACAAAAAATGATTGGAATAGACGCCTGCACGCGAACATATTTTTTTCAAAACGATTCGAAAACTTTTAATTTTGTCAAAAATGTCAAACCTATTCCAATTTATTTCTCGAAAAGGGGTGGGATTTCGGGGGTATGTCTAATGACAAAAAATGATTGGAATAGACGCCTGCACGCGAGCATATTTTTTTCAAAACGATTCGAAAACTTTTAATTTTCTCAAAAATGTCAAACCTATTCTAATTTTTTTCTCGAAAAGGGGTGGGATTTCGGGGGTATGTCTAATGACAAAAAATGATTGGAATAGACGCCTGCACGCGAACATATTTTTTTCAAAACGATTCGAAAACTTTTAATTTTCTCAAAAATGTCAAACCTATTCTAATTTTTTTCTCGAAAAGGGGTGGGATTTCGGGGGTATGTCTAATGACAAAAAATGATTGGAATAGACGCCTGCACGCGAACATATTTTTTTCAAAACGATTCGAAAACTTTTAATTTTGTCAAAAATGTCAAACCTATTCCAATTTATTTCTCGAAAGGGGGTGGGATTTCGGGGGTATGTCTAATGACAAAAAATGATTGGAATAGACGCCTGCACGCGAACATATTTTTTTCAAAACGATTCGAAAACTTTTAATTTTGTCAAAAATGTCAAACCTATTCCAATTTATTTCTCGAAGGGGGGTGGGATTTCGGGGGTATGTCTAATGACAAAAAATGATTGAAATAGACGCCTGCACGCGAACATATTTTTTTCAAAACGATTCGAAAACTTTTAATTTTGTCAAAAATGTCAAACCTATTCCAATTTTTTTCTCGAAAAAGGGTAGGATTTCGGGGGTATGTCTAATGACCAAAAACGATTGGAATAGACGCCTGCACACGAACATATTTTTTTCAAAACGATTCGAAAACTTTTAATTTTGGATATGAGGTCGATTTATCTTATGTCGAAGTTGCCATTTCTTTTTCATTTTATTTCAATTATTTTTTTATGAAACTCTTTCTTCTGTAACCACACTAAGACATTGTTTCTTACAATGAGCTTTTTACGATTCTTATATCGTAAATTATAAAATCATTTTATTTATACTTCATTTCTATTTTAGTTGTATTTTTTATAAGTTTGATATATTTGGCGTTAAACGCAGTCGAACTGAGTGTTTAGTGCGCACTATTTTATTCCTCGTATGAAAAACGAGTGCGATGTAAAGTAAGTCGTAGAGGCATTAACCCTTTGACTGCGAACAACGTCTATAAGCGTTCAGTCGATCGGTTAACTGTGTAGTATAAACGCCTGTTAGCGTTCAGTACGTAGGTATATTGGATCTTTGATATTACAATCCTAAATAGTGGTAATCCTACTGGGGAGTAATTCTACAAGCCAAAATGAGACTGAAATCAAAAATAACACAATTGAGTATGAGGATTTTTAATTCTCAGTCTATAAAAAAAAATATTTAATCAAGAACATTGCAATCAAGACTTAACAAGTCTCAGTTTAGATTAGCAATCTAAGATTTAGAAACTTTTTTAAGATTTCTTGATTACACTTTCGGTATTAAAGATAAATTTTTGCTATTTAAGATTTATTAAGCGTCTTTGTAGAAAACAATGCAAGTGCCAAAAATATCATTTTTTCGGAGGAAGAAAAAACAGTGCTGTTTAAATATTTTTCTTTGGGACGTCAAAACAAAGAGTTGTTGAGGTCCCAATTTCGCGATGCATTTCATATTTCTTCGAAATGTACAATAATATGCTGTTTTCTCACACATTACGTATTAATATAATTCAAGGTAGATCTATTCCCACGATTTAAATTAATGCTCCGCTAGGTTGATGAATAGAAAAACTTTCACGAGAAAAGAGAAAATAAAATTGAGCATCGTATCTTCCGCATCTTTCCGCACTAATCTCTCGCATTTTTCTTATAAAGCATGAGCCTCATTTGTTGCTTCCTGGAGCACACGATCATCTCCTCAAACTGTCAAAGTCCATACAGAGGTAATTCTTACTTTACAAATTAAACACACATCGGGATTACTTTCTTTCATTTTACGTTATCGTCGTGGCATCTTGTAACAATTATTCCAGTGAAAATAAGTTGTAGGAACAAACTATACATTAAGAATTCAAGTTTATTAAATATTGGAAACTGTATCCTCGAGTTCTACGAATTCATACATATACATATAATTATCTCCCACTTATGTCGTTGTATTAGGCTACCCCATGAGTTATGTCGTTTTTTAACGCTAACGTTAACTATAAAATAATTCAAACAAATAACAATCTGCGTACAGCTGCGTGCATGGGATAGTGGTTCTCACTCAGCATGAGAAACTCTACTTACCGACGTATCGTAAGTGAGAACCTCTATCGCTTATACGCAGCTGTTTGCAGTTTGCGAGAGAGGGCTCTCGTTGACACCCGGAAACTCAACGTCGAGCTAATACATAAGTGCATAATGCAAAAATGAAACTTTTTTAGTTTTCTTTTTTTCTTAGTGAAACTTTCACCAATGTATTTGTGAGAGTTTTCTGATTAAAATAAGACCAAACATGATATAATTTGTTTTTAGCCTATTTTTAATAGAGCATAAGATCGTGTTAAATACCAAAATATCGTGTTTGGTCTTATTTTAATCGGAAAATCCTTGCAAATATATTAGTTAAGGTCTCATTATCAAAAATAAGTAAGTTTCGCATTATGTTATTCTTGTTTACTCTTGATTCGCTGTTCTTTTCTTTGGTCGAGGATAAACCTTCGCAAAGAAAGTTAGTGTAGCAGTTAATAGGTCTATTATGAAAATTTTACAATTACATTTTTTGTGGTCTCGCAAAGGCATTGACGAAATTTCTTAAAAATTCAATATTAATTGAATTAATATAATAAATAAACTCGTAAATACTATACACGAGTATCACGAGGTTTCGAGGAATCTACTCACTCTTCCGTTTTATTGGTTTTGCGTAACAGGAATCCTAGAAGTCCTAATTCAACGATAGGCAGGCACTCTTGGTTACGGACGTCACTTAGAAGAACACCACCGTGGTAAGTTTTCATTTTTATACGGAAGCAAGTCTACGTACGAAAGAATAAACGTTAACTTCACTTAAAATCATCGTATATTATACACATACCTGTAGGTACATAAACATTACTGATTAGTATGTCGAAACGTAAAACTGGTTTTGATTTGATCGTTAAGATTGTACCTTTCGTTTATTTATTCTCACGCACGAACCTAAATGATTTTATTTAGTACTATTTTGTTCGAAACCTGTCTTGGAGCAAAACCTCGCTATTAAGGGAAAGTTACATGTAACTTTATAAACTGGAATAAATAACTGAATGGAGTATAATAGGATTAATATATTCTATGATGTAATATACATGATTCATTTATACGAGCAAAATGACGGTGTTTCGAAAACTTTATATCGATTTCTCTCTCGATAATTTGTTAATATATGAAACAATCAAAGTAAAAGGACTTTCGAGGAAAGGAAGAATTATATCAATTGTGTGTTAATCGATATACGAATAGATATTTAGTTTATTGACTGATAAACATTTCTGGTTTCCGACTTATAAGAAAGGAAGGTATTATTGCAATTGACATATGTATATTGTATATTATATATACAGGGGGTTGGGCCATCTCAGGAAACAATTTTAATGGGGGATTCTAGAGGCCAAAATAAGATGAAAATAAAGAATACTAATTTGTTGATAGAGGTTTCGTTAAAAAGTTATTAACGTTTAAAGTTCCGCCCGTACAGAATTTTTTTTCTCGAAAGTGGGTAGGATTTCGGGGGTATGTTTATTCACCAAAAATGGTTGTAATTGACCCCCGCAACTGAAAATAATTTTTTCAGAACGATTTGAAAAATTTTGTTTTCGCCGAAAAATTTAGGCACCTACCCCCTGTCGATTTTTCTTAAAAATTTGTTTTTCATTTTTGGTCATTTTATTTGACGCCCTACAGAAAAATTGTTTAATACTTTTTTGTAGGTACCTATGGGCTCTACTTGAGAAAAAAGTTTCATTGAAATATATTCACTATTATAGGAGTTATGGCTGTTTGAAAATTGGACCATTTTTATGGGGTTTTTCTAAAATTACGAGGTCAAGGAACAACTTTTCGAATATTTTTATAATTGCTACATATTCTACACTAAAATACGCGGCGTTTGGCTTTTTGAACATCAAAATCGTCCAATCCGTTCAGAAATTATGACGTTTTAAAGATTCGCATGAAAATTTGGGCAGACATTTCTGGCCTCACTTTAGATTTTCGGTAAGGAATTTTTTCCTCGAAAATGGTTAGGATTTCGAGGGTATGTCTAATGACCAAAAATGATTGTAATTGACCCCTGTAACTAAATATAATTTTTTTAGAACATTTTGAAATTTTTTAATTTTGTCGAAAAATTTCACACCTTCTCGAATTTTTTTCTCGAAAGTGCGTAGGATTTCGGGGGTATGTCTAATGACCAAAAATGATTATAATTGACCCTCGCAACCGAAAATAATTTTTCCAGAACGTTTTGAAATTTTTGAATTTAATTGTTAAGAACTTTTTTACGAAGCCTCCATCAACAAATTAGTATTCTTGATTTTCGTCTTATTTTGGCCTCTAGAATCTCCCATTAAAATTTTTCCATGTGTAGCCGAACATCCTGTATAGGAAGTAATTGAAAATTTTAATAGTTCCATTCGATACTTGATACAATCCGTTTTTCTAAAATTGTCACATTGTTGAATGATTTCATTTCCGGTAGCTGTACTGGCCTCTTTTGTCGTGTCGAACGGTCGTTGCTTCAACCGTTAGACGCATTAGGTCATTCTCTCACCTAAGCGACGCAATCGAAAAATTGAACGTGTCAGTGAACAAATACAATGTATCGATCTACATACAGTTAATCTAAAAAGTGTTTATAACACTAATAATATTATTTTTTTAAAAATAACTTTATAGAAAGAAGCGACACACTAATGATAACTACGTACATACAATGGTGGACATAATTATTGGTATAGTACGCGATTTGGTATAGAAACGTTAAAAACTATAGTGTTAGTTTCTTGTTGAAAGAAATGAAGTCGATCCCAAGAGTCATTTCGGTCGTTGAACGTTCACGATTCTTTGGAAAATGTAAAGAAAAAGAAAAGAAAGTACACCGGCGAGGTAATGGGACATTTTTTGTTCAGGTCAATTATTGGTACATTTACCTTAATTTTGTCATGTCTGTGGATTCAATTTGCTGCGCGAGAAATTCCCGCCGTTCCGAAAGACAGAACAATGACGAAAGGTTGGCGTGTGAAAAACCTGCTGCCGCCGTGAAACCGCTTGATAAATAACAGTCGTCTCGTCACGTTAATAGACCGCGGTAGATAAGAAACGCGTTTAATTTCCGAAGAAAGGTGGTATCCGCGGCTATCTACAAGAAACTCGTTAAGTTTCTTCTTACGAGGGTAGATGTCTAAACCTGTCCGTACAATGTAAAGGAAGTCGTTGTGTGTAAAGTGTGCGAAGAACATTATTAGATAGCTTATACAATGCTTTCCGTTCTAGTATCGGCGAATACGTCACAAGAATTTAGCACATAATATTCAATGCGTACGAACAATTGCGTTTAGCTAACTGTACTTGCGTTTGTTCCTGCTTCTGAGGCATAATAGCGACTTCCTGTAAATAAACTAGCCACCTTTTCTAACCCTACGATATATTTGTTGGCGACAATATCGTAGAACACCCAGTATATTATTCTCTGCATCATTTAAAACGCAAATCGTATCCTCGCCAAATGTTGTTAGACTCTTTCATAGCTACATGTGTATAGCATTTTCTTGGCTCTATCTGTAATATTATAACGAATGTTGACCTTCATTTATCGGCCTCGTTTATTGGGTTTACTTATAGAAATTGAAATTTGGCTCGGCACCAGTTTGGAATACTCGTGTCTTCGGTGAATGAAGTTCACATTGGCTGTAAACTTGCAGGCAGAAATTAAAAATAATTCTACGGTTGACTTTATCGCTGTCATTTCGTTGCAGAAAAATGTTCATTACGCAACGATACATCAGCGAATTTCTCACGGTCGTATTTATGTGTTTCAGTTCCGGTAGGAAGAGACTTAGTTCCAATGCATTAGCAAGGTAAGAATGAATCATGAATTGTTTGATTTTATAAGCAGTAACGGTAAAGTGTAATGCGTAAAGCGTTACGCAAGACTATTTTTCAGTTTCATTTCACCACGAAACCAGTTTTAATTGAGTAATTTCCGTGCATGGCTGGGGATACGGGAAAATACTATTACCGTGTAAATTAACGAAAGAAAAAGTTGAAAATTATTCCTACGTACGTACGAGCATCGAAATTGTTCTCTCGAAGTGCAAAGAATTGAAAAGAGAAGCTTCTATCTTGCGTCGCAAGTTCGCGAGCTGATGTCACGGGTTAACAATAGCAGTGATTTTACTCAGCGCGGAAGAATTTGTAATTCGTAGAAAGGGATCTTGGGGTGTCCTTATTTAACCGATAATTTCCAAGTCGATCCTTTCGCGAAACACAAAACGACAGACTTTCTAAAGCGTGGGCACAAGCTGCCTGCGCACGCACTTCCACATCCCATCCTATTTCCTTTTATGCTTTTATGAATATCTTAAATATACATATCGTATGTATCGAGTTGCTCGGAAAGTAAATAACTCCTACAATAGTGAGTGTGCTGTATCGAAACTTTTTTCCGAAGTAGAGCCCATAGGTACCTACAAAAAAATATTAGACAACTTTTCTGTAGGGCGTCAAATAAAATTACCAAAAATGAAAAACAAATTTTTTAGATAGGTAACAATAATTGTTAACGTTTATTGGTTTTACAGCCAACTGTATCGAAGTGGCAGTTTTAATAGTTCTGGCAGGGGCTCGAACTGTGATCCCGCGGACGATATGTACAGCGATGTCTCCCTCGAGGATGATGTCATTGATCTCAACCATAGAGTAAGTCAATTTCTAATATCCATTGTCATTAGTCGTAGGAATAATTATCAATAGTGGCGTAGATTTGGTGATAAAAACAGCTGCTAAGATTCTCGCTACGAATATGTTCACGATCATTTTATTGAAAAAGAAATGTTAGTAAATTGCCAAACGTCTGAAGTTGATTCCAATATCGATATCAAACTGTACCTTGAACGTCTTTCGTGTGAAAATTAATTTGTGGACGCAACATTTAACCTAATGTCTGGAACTGTTGTAGATCTAAATTACAGTCCTAAAAATACCGAAAAATATCATTTGGTTCGCGAAAAGTTCATTTTCACCCCGATGTGCGGCAGAGGGGAGACGATTTAAAAATTGTTAGTACCGTAGATGTGTGCTGCAAATTCGCGTTGTCCGTCTCCTCCGCAATCAGGATCACCTAGCAAAAGCCACACAGACAACGTTAAGTTTCACCACCAACATACACCACATCCTCATCCATACGCATATTATCCACCACCCCCGCCATATCCGCCCTTCAATCCCTATGCTCCTTACGCGCATTATGCTCCAAATAATGGATTTTATTCGCCGCCCTATTGCAACGACGTACCGCAAGAGACAAAAGGTTCGTCTTGGATCAGCATTATCTTGCTAATTCTTTTGGTGCTGGCCGCCATTAGCATTGTTTTTTATCGGTCCCTCTCTCGCGATGCTCGACGAAGATTAAACGCTAGGCTGCCCACCTTAACGCAACCCGCACAGGTAAATTCTACCTTCTGTTTCTTACGTAATTGACGTTTACTGACACGTTATGCACATATGGCCCAGATTAATATTTCACTTGTTGCATTGTTATCTTTTAACGCGCTGGAGCATCTAGAGCGAGTTTATTCGTTCAGTCAAGGATGCGAAATGTATGTGTATTCAGCAAAAATGATTTGAAATTTAGGGTCTTTTCTCAGAACCCCCGCCTCTGAGCTCTTTTAGACCCACCACTGTTAGACACGGGTCGTGTAAAAGGAAAGGATTCGAGGTGTTAGAAACACACCACAGAGTGTCCCAGAAATAAATGAACATACTTTCGGAGTTTACTTTATTCACACGGATAAATCTGGAAATCTCCTGCGAGCTATAAATACCGTATGGAGGGCTTCGCAAGAGTGCCTGGCAAGGTTGGAGACACGAGCACTGTTATCATTTCCTTTGTGTTGGTATTAAACAATAACGATCAGATAAATCTGCTTAACATTGTTTAAAAGCGAAAGGAAGAGCAATATCTGTCTTATAATCAAACTTTTTACACGCTCTCACGAAACTTTAACGCAAAGAAAAGAAACAGTTTCCTGATATGCGATCTTGTAACCTTATTTTGTCATCCTTGATGCAAGTAGAATAAGTTTTGAAAGTTGAATTATTTATTTCTGGGACAAAAAATATATAAGGGGAGTGAAAATAATAATAATAATAATGAAAATAAAAATAATAAAATAAATTATATTTAGTTGAAAGGGCCAATTGCAATCATTTTTGGTCATTAGACGTACCCCGAATTCCTACCCCCTTTCGAGAAAAAAATTCAGTTCGGGTGGAACTTTAAACGTTAATAACTATTTAACGAAGCCTTCATCGACAAATTAGTATTCTTTATTTTCGTCTTATTTTGGCCTCTAGAATCTCCCATTAAAATTTCTCCCAGGGTTGGCCGAACACCCTGTATTAGAATGCATAACGTGCTTAGAAGCTTAGTAATAAATAAAGAGTAGAAACGTTTCTCATGTCCAGGGTAATAATCGCGCGGACAGAGTACTTTAATTTCCTGCGATTTCCTGAGCGAGCCACATCCTAAAAAGGTCGTCTTTTTGAACCTGTAGACCGCGAAGAGCAAAAGAGACGCAATACAGAATTATCCAGCAGAATTTATTCTATTTTCTGACCGGACTCCTGCGCACAATAGTCATTACGTTTTCTGCGACGGATGCGAAGATCGTAGTTCCACGTCGGAGATTAATAATAATGGAACTTGCAAACCGGACGGAAATAGGAACGAAGGTGTTATAGAATTTTCGTCGTCAAAGAAAATCAATGTCGCCACTAACGTATCCGGTACAACCGTGACTCGATCGACAACCACATAGAAATCATTTAAATCGAACGCAATGCACATCAAAGAATGTTTAATATTATACAGATTTAATTCGATCCGTGTTTACTTAATCAGGATATTATAAATTCAAAATATCGAGAAAGTAAGAGGAAGCGTTAATTACGATACGGCACAAATGAGATAATTGCGTAATTATGAATGATCGAATGGATTACGCAAAATTAAGGTAACAGTTTCATTAAGACGTAACGTTGTATCTAACGTATATTGAATTACGTGTTATCTAGAGTGATACTTTTATTACAGATTCAGTTATACTTGTTAACGAAGAGGATAGAATTCTCATGTTCCGAAACTGTAATCGGAGCACAGAACATATAAAAAATATTAGTTTAAGAATATACTTAAACCTAATAATTCGTCGGTAACCCGAAGGCCAAAATAAAATAAATAAAAAAAGAAGCCACACTATATATTCGTTTCGTTACAGAAACAAATGTAAACCGAATACGATATAAAATACGATCACTGTGAAAATTAATAAAGTTGACAAGTTACAATACAAATTTCAAAGAATAAAATTATTCGTGTGCACTTAAAAAAAATAAAATAAATATTTGGAGTAAAAAAGACAAAGCATGACATGCGTTAAAACTCAATCCGATGGTTTTTTGGGATGGCAAGGTTGGCCTCTGCTCAACTTTTTAGTCGTTTCCGTTGCAATTGGTTGTCTGGGATTCAATTTCTTCAAGAAATTTATGTCTACAGTGGGTAACGTCATAAGTAGTGCTGCAGAATCAGTTGCCCCACCCAGCAATGAATGATTCCAACGAGAATAATATCACATATTTCATCGAGAGAAGTCGTCAGTCTTAAATTATACGGTATTAAATTTATTGTACTTATATGATTCATAAAACTGAAATTCTAAGTTCAACTATATTTTCTAATTTCTAATAAGTCACATTTACGTTGCAAAAATTTCGAGTTATAGGTATTTTTATCTATTATCTTCCCAGAAGTCTATTTTCAAACAAACTACTCGATGTGACCACCATTTACTTGACTACAAGCTTACAAATACTAGTAATAATTAAATAATATTTATAAACATTACTATTTGCTTATTAGTAATTAGAAAAATTTTAATGGGAGCTTCTAGAAGCCAAAATAAGACGAAAATCAAGAATATCAATTCCTTGACTGAGACTTCATTAAAAAGTTATTAAAAAAGTAAACTAAAAAATTTCAAGTCAAACTAAAAAAATTATATTTAATTACAGGGGTTTATTCCAATCATTTTTTGTCATTAGACATACCCCCGAAATCCCACCCCTTTTCGAGAAAAAAATTGGAATAGGTTTGACATTTTTGACAAAATTAAAAGTTTTCGAATCGTTTCAAAAAAAATATGTTCGTGTGCAGGCGTCTATTCCAATCATTTTTTGTCATTAGACATACCCCCGAAATCCCACCCCTTTTCGAGAAATAAATTGGAATAGGTTTGACATTTTTGACAAAATTAAAAGTTTTCGAATCGTTTTAAAAAAAATATGTTCGCGTGCAGGCGTCTATTCCAATCATTTTTTGTCATTAGACATACCCCCGAAATCCCACCCCTTTTCGAGAAAAAAATTGGAATAGGTTTGACATTTTTGACAAAATTAAAAGTTTTCGAATCGTTTTGAAAAAAAATGTTCGCGTGCAGGCGTCTATTCCAATCATTTTTGGTCATTAGACATACCCCCAAAATCCCACCCCTTTTCGAGAAAAAAATTGGAATAGGTTTGACATTTTTGACAAAATTAAAAGTTTTCGAATCGTTTTGAAAAAAATATGTTCGCGTGCAGGCGTCTATTCCAATCATTTTTTGTTATTAGACATACCCCCGAAATCTCACCCCTTTTCGAGAAAAAAATTGGAATAGGTTTGACATTTTTGAGAAAATTAAAAGTTTTCGAATCGTTTTGAAAAAAATATGTTCGCGTGCAGGCGTCTATTCCAATCATTTTTTGTCATTAGATATACCCCCGAAATCCCACCCCTTTTCGAGAAATAAATTCATTACTGAAAATCTAATTTGGCGCCAAAATTATTCGACGAAAAAATTTTGCTAATCGTTCTGAAAAAATTAATTCGGTTGCAAAAGTCGATTACAATCATTTTTCGTCATTACACATACCCCCGAAATCCTACGCATTTTCGAGAAAAAAATTCATTACTGAAAATCTAATTTGGCGCCAAAATTATTCGACGAAAAAATTTTGCAAATTGTTCTGAAAAAATTAATTCGAATGCGGGGGTCAATCACAATCATTTTTGGTCAATAGACCTAACCCCAAAATCCTACCCATTTTCTAGAAAAAAATTCAATACGATTGGAACTTTAAACGTTAATAACTTTTTAACGAAGCCTCCATCGACAAATTAGTATTCTTGATTTTCGTCTCATTTTGGCCTGTAGAATCCTCCATTAAAATTTTTCCCAGGGATGACCGAACACCTTGTATAGACTTGTGTAAATTAATAAGTTCTCACAATTTTTGTTATGTTAATTCAATTTATATCGATATTTATGGAAAGACAAAGACATCTGTAATTTGTGTGTTAAATGCACGTCCGAAATTATGTTTATATGTAAAAGGGGAATTTGTCTAAATATAATTTGTTAATTAGTCGTAGCGAGAAAACCTTCTTCCGCGCTCTTTAATTGGATTTACCAGGCATGCGTAGGGGTGGTGAAGTAATTAGTTCGATATAACCTACACGCGATATATGTATGTATGTGGATTCGTCAGAGTTAGTCGATACGCAGTATGGAGTGCACAAATAGCCTCGCGGCTACTCCCAGCTTACAGTGGGCGATTGAGACGACCGATTATGTTCGAAGTATGCTCGAAGAAACGGAAGTGCGCGTAGTGTTGTGACTCTCTCTCCCTCTGTTCGTGCATCTTGGATTATCCACACGTTTATTAGTCAATTTCGCGATTGCTTAGTACGTACGGAATTTTGAGGTTAGGTTAGTGACAGACTGCACGAGGATGGATCAACAACCGGCGTGCTTGCACGTCGTTCTAACGGAATAATTCTCGACATTGGATTAGTCGAAGAGGATGATGAGTCTACCTGCTACAGGCGTGACGTGACAAATCACGAATCAGAATGGATTCGAACATTACATACGACGAGCAGACAGACTCGAATTCGATTGAACATTCCGATCACGATAATCGAATAACTTCCGGGGAGGGGCCGTCTCCTGGACCCGGAGCCGGCCTCGAATATGACTTATGGGAAGGCCAGTTTCAATTCGTTGGACAGACACCGTCTTCTCGCGTTAGTCGGTTACCTCGTCGACGTGGTCCACGACTTACTGAGCAAGTAAGATTTGCTGATTCGTGGAATTATCTATGACGATTTTTTCTTTATGATAAAGTTGCTATTCTAACCGGATTTTAATGTAAATTAATGAATATAGTGTTAATGGTATGATAATTATATAGCAAGCATTATTGTTTCGAAATATAATACTTAAAGTACAAAGTCGACTATCGATCCCTAAAAATTGGTGTACTGTTTACTTATTCGATAACGAGAGAGCAGATAATTCCAGCACCCACCAGTGAACACGTAATTTCCACATACTCGAATGACGAATTACGAATTAAAGATATAGTGTTGGAATGAATTTTTAAAAATTTCATGTGCGAAATGATACAAATTTTACCTTTGCAATGGTCGTGCGTCCGATTGTTTTTGTGTCGAGGCCCAACGGTTTCGCGATTATTGTCGTGTAAATTGGTTAAATTATTAATACGAAGTAAACACTTAATGTTATATCTATAATATAAAGCACAAACGTGATTTTTACAGTAAAGTAAATTCAACTTACCTGCGTATTTATGTTTGCTGTACTACCGTTGGAAACAGCGGTGCTCATTGAATATATGGTACGAGCTAATTTTAAACTTCTAAGAAATAGGTTTAAAACAAAATACTGCTATTTAGAACTTCATTTCAAATATAATAAATAAATAATTATAACTAAATTTCTAGTTTTATGTGGAGAAATAAGTATAATATTAATATTGTAGAAACATAATCTTCATGGAACTTCGTACGTTGAGAGTCGCTGATGTAAACCTCGGGAAGCGAAGACGTACGTGCGCGAGGTTTTAAATAAAAAGCTACAGTTGACTCTTCACCAATACATTTCCTTTATACTTTCATGTTAGATCTTATACGAAATACATTCTTAATGCATCCAAATCACCGTCTTATCTAGTTGTCCCATGAAAAATAATATTAAACAAATTGCTTTAATCGGTAATCAAAAAATTAAAAATATTTTTTTAGGTTCAAATGATCCAGGAACAAATGCATGCTTTAGTGGATACCCAATCAGTCGGGGAGGAGCGATATGCAAGAGCAAAACAGGAAAATGCTACGTTGCAGGCAAGAATATTAATGCTAGAAGAAGCTGCCAAAGATGCCGAAACTAGAGCCGAAGAAAGGCTTCAAGTAAGTTTAATAAACTGCTCAAATAAGTGCATCCAACTACTCTTTCATAAGTTTCTTACAATGAACTATTATTATTTACGAAGTGTTTAAATATAATTTAAATAATGTTATTCTAGGCGGAGCAACGAAGACATAGAGAATGGGCGAGTCGTTTAGAACGAGAACGACAATTGCAATTAGAGAATTATGCCATAAAATTACAAGCAATAGAGTTAGAAGGAACCAGTCTGAGGGAGGAAATAGTAAGGTTACGCGAGCAACTTGAGAAAGTAAAAACAGAAAAAAGTCGATTAGAAAATGATCTTGAAGAAGTTAGAAGGGAAGTAGAGGTTGCACGTGAAAATGAACGCCAAGCAACAAGCCGAGCTAATGAAGTTCATCATCTGCTGGAAGCTGCTAGAAAAGAACTATCAACGAGAGTGGAGGATCAACAAAGAATAGAAGAATTAATGCAACAGGTGGCACAACTGCAGGCTCGTAATAAAAGTATGTTTCTAATCGATACATTTCATCCAACAATACATATAGTAATAGAGTTAAAATGTATCACACTTTCTGTCTTAAGGTCTAGAAGAATCACGGGACGAATTGCAAGCTGCAGCGGCTCTGCAGGCAGGCCGTGAACTTTTAATGTTAAATCCCTGTAACAGTACCGCCGAAAAAGGACCTAGTCTCGCTGTAGAATTATTAGCTGGCATGAACCAAGATCAAGTATGTTCTGATCATTACTTTAATAGCAATTGTAATTGTTAATCTAAAAATCATTCCTTGGATTTCGTTATAGATGGATGGCCAGATTTCTGGGGATTATGGTGATCTTTGTAATATATCTGAAGTATGTATTGTGTTGTGTATGTAACATTGTATGTTATTAAATTGCCCGTAATACTGTTATTTAAAATTATTTATTACAGATGAAACAAGCTTTAAAGGAGCAGCAAGAGGTCAATACGCAATTAAGGGCGTACATTGATGGAATCTTATTAAATATAGTTGAAAACTATCCTCAGTTGTTAGAAGTGAAACAAACACACTGAACTATTGCATAAATAGTCACTGAGTTTAATGTTAATTGTTTAAGGCAGTTGTACATTACAATTCTTTGTTGGAACTTTTATTTATAGGTTTATACGAGCAATGTTGTCATAAACTATTATACAAATACTATATGGGAAAGAATTTCCGTCCACGTGACCTTAAAATTTTAGAAACATGTTGCAATTAATTAATTTGATGTTTTCACTGCCACTGTTATTACTTCAGCTATACATTTTCTATACAAAGGCAGTGAGTAAACAGGAACTAGGTAAATATGCATGAAATTTAATTAAAAAGTCATTTTAAGCTTCATATTGTCCGAGTTTTGGAATTCAGGGCCTTACAATGTTGCCTTTGTAGAAATGGTATAAAACTATTTTCGAACGTTCAATGAAATTTGATATGTATGCGCTATGATACGTACGAACTGTATTACGCATAAAATCATGCTTTTTCCTTGCGAGAAGGTAAATGAAAAGTATTTAAAGGTTCTTAGCAAAAGAAAAGGTGTATAGCAGCATTCAGTATCGTGAAACTTGTGATGTAATGGAAAGTACCTACAAAATTTAATACTTAATACTTCCACCCCATAGTTTACAGTACATTTAGACATTTATACTGAATGACATAGAAAAAGTAATTGAATAATTATATTTTACTACCTCTAGTTTCATCCCGTGCATAAATCCTACATTAATTTTAGCAATTTTTTATATATGCCCAAAATTGTTGAATGCTTGTATGATTTGCAGTTATCTAAATTAAAAAAATTCATATCTGAAAATTTATCTGGAATCAAAAAATTGTACAGTAAAGTAAAATTGATCTTTTATACCTTTTTAAGGAAAAATTGATGAAATATTGTCTATGGTAATAACAATTTTACGATTGATTATTAAAAAAAACATGAATGTGTTACCAATGAAATTGATTTTCTTATACTACCTTTTATATAATTAATTTTTCCACGGTATTTTTACGTAGAACAAATAAAAAGTCTCAGTTTACGTAGAAATCCTGTGGAAGGTCTGGGTTAGTTATAACAGTCCTGTCTAGAGTTATTCCTGAGAATAAAACAGGTTTGAGACTGTGGAAACGCACTTAAAAGTGGAACGCAATACGTTCACTATATTAGGAATCTGGGGTGGTAGACAAGTCACTCGTGAGCCAGGGTGGTTCGTTCCACTACTTTTTTATTCCACTTAAGAGCAAAAGTACTTCTCCTATGCCTAGTACCATTCTTCCACGAGAAGAAGGCACAGCGTGTATACATTCATACACCTGTCACAGTCAGCTGACTGACAGGTACTGGTCGAAAACGGTGACGAAGATCGGTGACAGCCAATCAGTGGACTGCAGCAACAGTGGGGATGCAATATGCTGTGCTTTCTTCTCGTGGAGGGACGTTGTTAGCACAAAGAGAGCAGTGTTACTCTTGTTAAGCAGTATTCTTGTTGACCCCGGTGCGTGATCTGGTAACACTGGTACAGAGATTAGTGACCTAATTAGTGAGGAACTTGATAGTGGGAGAAGAATAGATTAACTGGTGTAGGAATCTTGCTGCTCACGGTGGAGAAAAAGTTCGTCACCCGGGTCACCCCTGATCTAACTAGTGTGGAATCTAACATTCTAACGGGCTGTCCGATGGTCAGAGAATCGGTTGGCTGGTAGTGGGGACTTTTGTGGCTCTCGACGGAAGAGAAGTTCGTTATTTCTGGTATATATGAATTCTTATAAAAGATAGGGGAAACTGAATTGAATTACTTTTTATTTTTATTAATTAACATGTTACAAGCATCCAATTGCATTGTCGTATGAAACGTACTACTTATAGAAAGTTCGAAATGTCGTACTCCATTAATATTGTTACTTTTAAATAGATTTTTATTTTTGCTATTTTATTCTATATTTTTACATATCTTCTTTTATTAATAAAACTCATACAGAATTGTAAAATCGTGTATATAGTAACATTTGTAAATAATGTGAAGATTGGGAAATTAATAATTTCAAGTACAGGCGATATCTCGATAGGTGACTTCGATATAAAATGGCGACACACATGAAACATAGTTTAACGTCAATTGTATTGTTAATTTGTTAAATGTGTAACTATTAAACATTTGTAAAACGATAATAAGTAATTTTGAGATTTACTAAACGTTGAAAAGTTGGTAAAAAAAGTAATGTTAGATGTTCTAACCTATTACAATACTCTACTAAATGTATACATGGTTTTAACAATTTTATTTGTGCTTTAACGCTTTTATTTTGAAAATACATGTGGACTTAACGTTGACACGTTAATAAAGAAGTAATTACAATTATTATTTAACAAAATGCATACTTCTGGAGATTTTATTTTACATGGCGGTGATACTGCATTTGCAAATAGGCAAAAGCTCTTGTTTGATAGATTGTCAGATGCAGAGCAAGAATGCAACAGAAATAAATCAGTTATTGAGTCTACAGATGTAGATATGGCTATTGATGAATCAAATAAATCTAAAATTCTAAGAGCTGGTCAGAAACGTAAAAGTGAAATGAAAAGATTTCGTGGTAAAGAGAGTATTTTCAAGCGACCCGAAGGTCCAGCACCACGTGCTGTTAATAGAAGTGTACCAGATTATCACAGAAATCCCCATAAATGGATGAAATATAGTTTGGATGATGTATCTAACGACGATATGACAGAACAGAGTAATACAAGGGCTGCATTATCTTTTTTAAAAGAATTAAAAGCAAGAAGGTCTTTGAAACAAATTGATGGAGAAAGGGAAATGGATGTAGATGAAATTGCATCAACCGAACATGACCAAACTAAGACAGAGTTTACATCCAAGAAAGTGAAAGCAACTTCAGATATTGAATTTAAAAAACCTGAACGTGATGCAGAGAAAACATCGAATACACCAATTGTTATTGAACACGATGATAAACCAGTTTTTAGAAGCAGTAAAATTATTATGCCAGAATATGTTGTTGGACAAAAACAAAAAAAGAAAAATAAGAAGGAGAAACGTTTAGAAAAAGTGGATCGTTCAAAACAACTTAAATTGGGTCACTTGGAAGAATTTGACGATGAAGAAAATTGAATATACATACACTGATATTCTTGTGAATACACTTAGTAAATTGCTATATGATACAAATATATCACATATTTCGTTTTACCGATTAATGTACTTCGTATATATAGCAGCAATAAAATACTACACATCATGTTAAATAGGAAATTTGATCTATTGTATATATTCTTGTACTTTTCTCTACTTTTAAACTATTTAATTAACTGTTGCATATCTTTCATAAATTTGGAAAATTTAAATAAAACCGCTTCGATAGTTTCTTCCGGACGTGTTGCGATTGCGTATACGTTCGAGGTATGACTATTTCCGGTCGGCTTGGTTGCTGCTATTTGAAAAGTTCATAGTTCATTTTGACTACTTTCGAGTATTCGCATGATCGATGCTGTTTTGACGAACGAAACGCTTATTGCTAAACCGTGGTAAGTTACATAATATATCCCTGAATGATTTTGCATTTCGTTGAACAACGATAATGAAACTGATGTGTGGATTGGGTGGGGGGAATTCATAACCTGTACTGACACAAGCTTCGTCGTGATTCAAAATGGCGTGTTATCGGTGATCGAAAAACGTAGGTGATTTTACGTGCCGATGTCGCGTTAAATTTGTCGCTCGTGTTTCTATATTTGGTGAATTTATTTCTCTTGCCAGGAAAGCAAGAAACAGAAAGAGGTTATGTCACTATTCCCGCGTACGTCATCCCAAGAAGTTTGTTAGTATATTCGTAGTCGAGGTACGGATTTAATAATGCAGGAAATCGTCCTAGCAGCCTTCTCCGTGATATCGAGTCTGCTCATAGTATTTGGCCTGGTGCTGCTGGGTAAGAACGACAGATAGTAACATTCTGTTATTGCTACGCGATATGCAGAGAGTTCCGAAACATTGTTACCCGAGCTGTCAAGTAGTCATATAGTTTCGAAGTCGAAGGTATAGTAGGAGAGTTTGACTACATACTTAACCTCTATCGTCACGTGTGTGCGCAATCTTGTCGATTATTTGCAATTGTGAAAATTGTAAACTCCCTTTGTCTTTTACCGTTTTAATTGAACCGTCAGCGAAACACTCTCTAATTTTGTTATATTATTCTTTTGCATCCGTCCTCATATCATTCAGTTTATTTTGATTATTATTTTCGTTGGAAGTAACATTTTAACGAACTGTTATTTAAATAGTACGTTTCATGAAATTACACACGCTTTGTATTCAATCTATTGTTTTAACATAAAGTATTTAGTTGCTATTAGTTTCTTATCGTTTTACGAACATATTTCTGTGTTCTTTTGCAGGTTGGTATTTAGTTTGGAAGTGTTTCCTCTCACGATTCCGGTTTGTTCGAGAACTATTGGATGGAATGACTGAATCTTCATCGGTGAATGATTTGAAGAATGGTAGATCTCGCATAAAGAAAATTCGCAGGGACTGAGACTCTGGAAATTGAAGACAATAAGAGAACTTGACGACATATAAGGAAATTTTCAAAGGAAGAAATTGACTATTATAGTTTTTTATTTGTGTGTCTACATTTTAAGCCATAAAAATGTCTATAAATATACGGTGTGCAACAACGGATGATCTGTTGAACATACAACATTGTAATTTACAATGTTTGCCTGAGAATTATCAGATGAAGTATTATTTATATCATGCTCTTTCTTGGCCACAATTAAGTTACGTGGCAGAGGATGAAAAAGGCAGGATAGTTGGTTACGTTCTGGCCAAGATGGAGGAGGATTGCGAGGACAATCCGCATGGACATATTACAAGTTTGGCGGTGAAAAGGTCTCACAGAAGACTTGGTATTGCACAGAAACTTATGAATCAAGCTTCCAGAGCGATGGTCGAGTGTTTCGGAGCAAAATATGTTTCGCTGCATGTACGTAGAAGTAATCGAGCTGCTCTAAATTTGTATACGAGCAGTTTGCAATTTGAGGTGTCGGAAGTTGAACCAAAATATTATGCCGATGGAGAAGATGCTTATGCCATGAAGCGGGATCTGAGCAGCTTTCACATGGAGAAGAATGCAGCCAAAGAAAAGATGAACAAAGATGGCAATACGCACACGCATATTGGCAGATGCTGCGATCATTCGTAATAGTGATTCGGTGAATTTACCTACAGTTAAGTTTCAACAGATTTCCTACATTATTAGCTCCGTACATTTTGGATCTAAATCTGTCACTTGTACGTATTTTTCATAAACGAATCTGTATGAGAAATACGTGAAGGTATTTTAAGTCGAGCATTGTGGCTTGGATGTTTGACCTGTACATTATCATGAACACTTCATAAATACTAGAGTATGTGTATTTATTCAAGCCTTATCCGAGACATATGAAATGTTTTATATGCCACTACAAAGGGGTGTACTTGTTAATACTTATACTGGGATTATGAGAGAGACTAAACTATTGTATGTACTTCAATGGAAATTGAGTTAAAGATTAGTGTAGTTAATTGATATATCATGTTATTTAGGGCCCGTGAATCTTAATAAAGAAAGTAAGCTGAGGAGGAGTATGATTTTTACACTTCCTGTTTATATTTTCAATTAATCTTTATTGAACCATTGAACTATAATATACAAATAACGCGCTAGTATACAAAATTATCACCCAAATTTCAGCAAGCAAATTAAATGCAAGGTGATACCAATTTTTTGGAGGAAAACACGTTAGCATTCGTTTATTTCCCAAAGTTTCTGTCTATGTTATTCAAAACAAGTCTAATGCTTCTCTCTATTTGTAAACATTTTACGCATTTGAGTATAATTCAATGCTTAAAAATTAAGATTTGACATTGCACGATTTTTAAATGTTTCTGTTTCACTGCTGTGTTGATACATTATTGTATTTATGTATACATTGTATAGGAATAATTATAATATACATATGTATGTATATGCTTATGTACACATTAAACGCTCTTAAAGTAACAATCAATTCAGTTCAAAGGATATGCTAATCCAAATGACAAACGTTCATTAATCGTTAGACAGGGTGTTCAGTCACTCCTAGGAAAAATTTTAATGGGGGATTCTAGAAGCCAAAATAAGACGAAAATCAAGAATACCAATTTGTTGATGGAGGCATCGTTAAAAAGTTATTAACAATTAAATTCAAAAATTTCAAATCATAGTAAAAAAATTATATTTAGTTATAGGGGCCAATTACAATCATTTTTGGTCATTAGACATACCCCCGAAATCCCACCCCTTTTCGAGAAATAAATTGGAATAGGTTTGACATTTTTCACAAAATTAAAAGTTATCGAATCGTTTTAAAAAAAATATGTTCATGTGCAGGTGACAATTGCAATCATTTTTGGTCATTAGACATACCCCCGAAATCCCACCCCTTTTCGAGAAATAAATTGGAATAGGTTTGACATTTTTGACAAAATTAAAAGTTATCGAATCGTTTTAAAAAAAATATGTTCATGTGCAGGTGACAATTGCAATCATTTTTGGTCATTAGACATACCCCCGAAATCCCACCCCTTTTCGAGAAATAAATTAGAATATGCTTGACATTTTTGACAAAATTAAAAGTTATCGAATCGTTTTAAAAAAAATATGTTCATGTGCAGGTGACAATTGCAATCATTTTTGGTCATTAGACATACCCCCGAAATCCCACCCCTTTTCGAGAAATAAATTAGAACAGGTTTGACATTTTTGCCAAAATTAAAAGTTTTCGAATCGTTTTAAAAAAAATATGTTCGTGTGTAGGCGTCAATTCCAATCATTTTTGGTCATTAGACATAACCCCGAAATCCCACCCCCTTTCGAGAAAAAAATTCATTACTGAAAATCTAATTTGGCGCCAAAATTATTCGACGAAAAAATTTTGCAAATCGTTCTGAAAAAATTAATTCGGTTACAAGAGTCGATTACAATCATTTTTGGTGAATAGACCTAACCCCAAAATCCTACCCATTTTCTAGAAAAAAATTCAATACGATTGGAACTTTAAACGTTAATAACTTTTTAACGAAGCCTCCATCGACAAATTAGTATTCTTGATTTTCGTCTTATTTTGGCCTCTAGAATCCCCCATTAAAATTTTTCCCAGGTATGGCCAAACACCCTGTATAACCTGGTCGATCTGTTAAATAAAGTTTATGAGTACTGATTGAAATATAAGTTTACGCGACAATACTCGAAGAACAATTAAAGTTTTACACGAAAGTCCGACTGGCAATTGTTATGAATAACGAATTCCACCGGTAAAATTCCTTCATAATGATAACATCATTAAATTGGAAAATATTTCAGCACGAAAGAGTTACAGGTACAATGTACAAACGGTAAATTAAAGAAAATGTCACGGAACAATAAAATTTCTTACACGTGCGATCGACAATGCATATCTATAACTTACGTTTAAACAATATAAAAGGAAATTGTTTGCTTAATATTACGTGACGATTATCGGAATATGTTTCAACGAGAATTATAAGCACCTATTAGTATCGACTATGTATAAATTCTAAATATACAGTAACTCTAACTGCCTTAATGCTTCTTATCTTACAAAAACATTTCGCCAATAAATTATAATACAAGTCTCGTAAACGAGGTTCGTGTTCACGCGATATGCTCGATTATATACTCTAAAAAATAAACTATAAGCTATTATGGTAAATACTCTAAATATGGACGATCGTCTGAAAGTATTTGAAACATTCGGCCTTCTGGTTTCAGCGATCATCCAGTTTTCTCCTTGAAAAAAGGAGATAAAAAGGCTGCGTCTCGAAAGGCGGAAAAGTAAATACTTCGAAAGATATACCGATTTTAAAGCTGCGTTACAAATGTGCGGTTGTCGATTACCCCTTAAGATATAAAGGCAGCGTATTAACAAACAATTTCATTACCTATGTAAGCGAAAAGAGATACAGTGACTGTCATTTAAAATCGTAATTTTTCAGCAAAAAACAATTTTCTCGAATCGTTCTAAAAAAATTATTTTCGGTTGCAGGGGGCAATTATAATCATTTTTGGTCGTTAGACATACCGTCGAAATCCTACCAACTTTCGAGAAAAAAATTCGAGAAAGTGTGAAATTTTTCGACGGAAAAAAAAAATTCCAAATCGTTCTAAAAAAATTATTTTCGATCGCAGGAGTCAATTCCAATCATTTTTGGTCATTAGACATACCCCCGAAATCCTATCCACTTTGTAGAAAAAAATTCGAGAAGGTGTGAAATTTTTCGACAAAATTAAGTAATTTCAAATCGTTCTAAAAAAATTATTTTTGGTTGCTGGGGTCAATCATAATCATTTTTTATTAATGGACATACTCCCGAAACCCTACCCACTTTCGAGAAATAAATTACTTACCGAAAATATATTGTGAGGTTAAAAATATTGACCTGAAATTGAACGTACATATGAGTGCTACAGACTGAACTTTAAACGTTAATAACTTTTTAAGGAAGCCTCCACCAACAAATTAGTATTCTTTATTTTTGTCTTATTTTGGCTTCTAGAATCTTCCATTGAAATTTTGTCGGTAGCCAAACACCCTATATGCCTCTATACAAGTTTCAATAATATAATAAAATTTTCATGTTTTATTGAAAAAATATCGGCTGGACCGCTAGGTGTACGATTTTAAGTGATAGTCACTGTATTTTATGTAACCTCTACAGTAGATAACTAGTAAACTAATAATGGATCAAATGAACGAGTAAGTCATATCGTTTTTTAATTACCGTTTTGATTGCGCTTGTAAGGAGAGCGCTGTGCAATCGAATAATCGTTGGAATGATTGTAAACAGCCTACAAATCGAATGCTTAATTTTTCGGTGTGCGTTTGTAATTGATTGAATACATTTGGAAGAGCTGTAAAAAGGTCTAGCACGAAAAAGTCGTACTTGGGCAATAAAATTGTATAAAAATTCGTTTTAAAATCGGCCTGTAAAAAGACAGATTTGCGTTGTACGTAGTCAAACCTTTGTGTAAACATTAATATTACGAATGTCGCTTTGAAAATTTTCCTTCCGTAATAGCTCTTTTCACCGATGATTTTTAGGCTAGTATTGTTTCTTTTTATTTCAGACGCTTTGAAATATGTTACTCTTTTCAACTTTCCAGTTTAACGATAACCGGTGTAGTTGTTTGGCAGTAGTATTCGCACACTGTTAGAAATGAAAATGTGCCAAATCAATTATCTACACATTTACGATTCTAATTAACACGCTGGCAATGACAACGGCGCATTACAGTTCGAAATGAATCTCGCATCCAAGCCGACGATCGACGATTTAAGAGCCATTTCAAATACATTCTACACATGCTACAATTTCTTTTTACGTCGTTAATGTATTTCACACTTCTAGCTAACGAACGACACGGTTACATGTTTCCTATAAAAGGTTACATCGTCTATATTCTCAAGTACATTACAAAGACGCTTATCCCGAAAGAGGTTCCCTTATACTCTAGACACCTGTGCTTTGGCAATTGCGTAGTTCTAAGTAACGATAGGCCTCGAGAACTCTTTATTGCGATTAAAGGGGGAAGGAGTTTCGTGTTAGTCGAACGAAAAAGGGGTGGTCGGCGCTTCTTCCGTGGTCCAAGTTTATTTTCTCGTCGATTTAACGATGAAAAGTCGCGTTCTAGACTTTACTTGACTCGGTCCGTCGTTGGAGTAGTATCCTGCTCGATCAGTCGCTTTCTTTCTTATCAAAATCTCGACTTTTAACTCGACGATCGAGTATAAAAGTTTGATAGCTGCTCATTGTTACGTAACGATATTTCTGAGAACAGAGATGGTTTCGACCATCAGGATTCCAAGCCTAACCGAGGAACTTGCATGCATACAATGTCCCGTTGAGACAGGAACGGCGAGTTTTGCTTTAGCTCGTGTTTCGCCAAGTTTCCTCCGTGTCGATGATTGGGATTTGATCTTGAAACGTTCAAGGTTGCTGCGCGGCGCGAATCATCGTGACTTTCAAGTCTTTCGCCAAGTGAGAAACGTCCACTACGCTGTCGACCATTTCTTGAACCGCGGATACGTTGGGGAAGAATTGCGCCGCCTGTCTCGTCTTGGATACGGTTTGCGCGAGGGCGTCGTACAGTGCATTCGCGCACTTCAATACGTCTGTTTTCACGTCGTTTCTGGTCACGTTCCTGTGCACCGTGTCACCGATGTGCACCAGCCTGTGAGCGCTCAACACCACGAACTTTCCGTGAGCTAGGAATACCTGTTAAAAGAACGAACGAATAGAGTTAGTCAAATTGTTCTATATTCGTAAAAACGTAACTAAATAATAGTAACAATAATACTCGCCTTGGGTGGCTGGTTGTGCGCGACAATTTGCATGAAAGCGTCGATGGCGTGAGTCAGGTGGTTGCCATGCGTGATCACCTGGGCGGCGTAGAAAGCCAGCAATTGTTTGTCGTTGGGGTCCATGGGTGTCGGTGTCGTAGGTGGCATTTGAATCGTCGCATTGTCCGCCTCGGATACAAGCTGGTCGTAATTACTGCGAAGTTCCTGCGGCAGAGTCGCCCTGAGCTCTTCGCGTTGCTTCTCGACCACTTCCCTCGAGTCGAGACTCACGTAATCGTAATCTTCGCCGGCGCCGCTGTTGTTGCTGCTGCCGGTCGAGATGATCGACGACCGTTTGAACAGCAGCGTCGAGTTACCCTGGAACAAATAAATAGATCGTCCTGTAATAACTAGGAAATTTGTGTGTGTTCGCAGACTGGCAGTGGATGCTCACCTGAATGAAACTGGCGACCTGACGAACGTCTTCCGTGAGTGCTCGGGCGCACGCGATCAGCTGATCGAGTGGATCCGGTTGTACGGGTGGTAGGAGGGTGGACGGTGGCCCGTTAGTAGGTGTCGGAGTATCGCCACCCCCGCGACAGAGCTTCCCTGCGTCCCATTCCATCGCGTCCAGCTCGGTGGCGGCTTCCTGCACGAGTTTGTCGGAATCACGTAGGGCCTTGACCAGGGGTCGCAGTTTCGAGGCCAGCCCTTTGTCCGGTGCCTTGCCCGCGTTCCCCAGGGTGCCTGTACAAACATCGTACACTCCCTTTAATCGAGAACCTCTCCACCTTTGCTTCGTTAAAATCATTTCGCTAATCACCGAGCGGAGGGTTTGTCTCGCGAGAACAAAAACCATTACCGTAATTGGATTTATTTATTTGCAAATAAAGCGTTTAACCTTCGGCAAATTCGGCCAGGTCGTGCAGGGACGTTTTGAGCCTAAGAGCGGCTAGTCGAAGATCCATCAAGGTTGCATCTAATCGTTGAGGTGTTCTCCAACCCGGGCTGACGAAGCCGAGTAGCCTGGCTATCGCGGCCGAAGCCTCGGTCTGCAGATTCTGCAGACCTTCCAATGCCGAGTCGAGTTCCAGAGGAAGCTCCTTGCTGACTGGAACATCGTAGATCTGCTGGATTTGCGACGGAGGTGGAGGCGTCGGTGTTTTAGGCACGGGTGTATTGTGCCGGGACGGCAACGAAGAAGCTGGAAGACGCGATCGAGGTACATCGTAATCGGGAGCTGCGAGGCTGGATCTGAAACAGTAAAGTTCTTTTATAGTATACCGAGAATCGGTGGGGAGCGTTCTTTTCACTTTCCACGAATAACGACCTTAGATATAATAAAATGTGATATTAAAATTGTAAATAAAGCCAAACCCTTTCCTTTCGAAAATCGTTAAACGGAAGCAACTTCTCTGAAACCGCGGTAGGAATGACCGCTGTTGGCACTAGTTCGGTATTTAAGCTTGAGCTTCTAGAAATAAATCTCTTCCTAGCAGCTGTGCGTCTCGTTACTTTAGCAAATGTACACGCGGTTCATCGTACTCGATGTTGATGCTTTAAATACTCTCGAATTACTCTGTTGAACTTCGCCGTTGCGATCACGACAGCAACGGAAACACAATTACAATCGTTTTTGGTGAATAGACAACCCCCGAAAAATTCAGTACTGGCGGAACTTTAAACGTTAATAACTTGTTAACGAAGCCTCAGTGAAGAAATTGATATTCTTGATTTTCGTGTTATTTTGGCCTCTGGAATCTCCCATTAAAATGTTTCCCCTTCTAGAAGTGATCAGAGTTATTAGACAAGAAAGTATTTGTTTGTATCACGTACCGGTTCGATCCACTGAGAGATCCATCGTTCGTGAGGCTGGAGGCAGAGCTGCTGGGTGTAAGGGGCTGCAACTGTCTGGGCACGTCGTAGCAATCGAGAGGTGTAACACCGGATCCTCCAGAGCAATTTGAGTTTGGCGTGTAGGAGGTCGGTTGCCTCGGGATATCGTAGCAAGACGGTGCAGGACTCGGACTGCTCGCTGGCGATGGAATCACGGGTATCGCTCGTGGCGGGACGTCGTAACATTCGCTCACGTCGCCGCCATTATCTACCGAACTTCTGCTGCCGATCGTGTATCGTCCTAAACAGATATTCCAAAAGAAACGTCAAAATCACAGCGTAAAGCAACTTGGAAATTCGCGAGGGAACGTTTTGTCCTGGACCTAAAGAAAAGAAAAGAATGAAACCCTAGACTAGAATACCCTCTTAATACGGATCTTCCATTGAAAGTTTCAAGGGATCGCGCGTTACGTCTTTGTGAATGAATCGTGCAAGGGTTGGACGAAGGGTTGTCGCGTACCTGTGTTATGTAACTGGTCGTTGTTCGAGTTCAAGGGTGAATCGTGTCTCGATGGAGGCGCAGGACTTCCCCGACTCGCTGGGAGATCGTACAGGTACACATCGCCGCATTTTTGTGGAGTCACTACCTGCACAGAAAATATCAAAGTGTCATTAATTACTAGTTTAATTGTTATTCCCCACCTGCTCTTCCGTTTGACGAATTAAAACATTCTTACTCTTAATTTTACGATTCATCTAAGGAATCAAGGACATATAAAAGTACGTTATTAGATCTTTGTTAATACTTTTCATTGTAAGAAAGCAATATATCTTCTTGTAACTTTTTATTTATAACAAACTTAATTAGAATGTATTTTGTATATAAAGTTTGTGCATTTTTCACATTTTAGTGAATTTTTATTGTCAGTTTTTCGGCCACCCCTGGGAAAATTTTAATGGGGGATTCTAGAGGCCAAAATAAGACGAAAATAAAGAATACCAATTTGTTGATGGAGGTTTCGTTAAAAAGTTATTAACGTTTAAAGTTCCGCTCGTAATGAATTTTTTTCTCGAAAGGGGGTAGGATTTCGGGGGTATATGTAATGACTAAAAATTATTGTAATCGACCCCAGCAAACGAAAATAATTTTTTCAGGACGATTAAAAATTTTTTTTTTTCCTCGGAAAATTAGGCACCTACCCCCTGTCGATTTTCCTTAAAAATTCGTTTTTCATTTTTAGTACTTTTGTTTAACGCCCTACAGAAAAGTTGTTTAATACTTTTTTGTAGGTACCAATGGGCTCTATTTCAGAAAAAAGTTTCATTGAAATATATTCACTATTGTAGGAGTTATGGCTGTTTGAAGATTGGACCATTTTTATGGGGTTTTTCTAAAATTACGGGACCAAAGAACAACTTTTCGAATATTTTTATGATTGCTACTTATTCTACACTAAAATACGCGGCGTTTGGCTTTTTGAACATCAAAATCGTCCAATCCGTTCCGAAGTTATGGTGTTTTAAAGATTCGCATGAAAATTCGGGCAGACATTTCTGGCCAGAAATTATATTTTTGGTAAGGAATTTATTTCTCGAAAAGGGGTGGGATTTCGGGGGTATGTCTGATGACCAAACATGATTGGAATAGACGCCTCCACGCGAACATATTTTTTTTGAAACGATTCGATAACTTTTAATTTTCTCAAAAATGTCATACCTATTCCAATTTATTTCTCGAAAAGGGGTGGGATTTCGGGGGTATGTCTAATGACCAAAAATGATTGGAATAGACGCCTCCACGCGAACATATTTTTTTTAAAACGATTCCATAACTTTTAATTTTGCCAAAAATGTCAAACCTATTCCAATTTATTTCTCGAAAGGGGGTGGGATTTCGGGGGTATGTCTGATGACCAAAAATGATTGGAATAGACGCCTTCACGCGTACATATTTTTTTTGAAACGATTCGATAACTTTTAATTTTCTCAAAAATGTCAAACCTATTCCAATTTATTTCTCGAAAAGGGGTGGGATTTCGGGGGTATGTCTAATGACCAAAAATGATTGGAATAGACGCCTCCACGCGAACATATTTTTTTTAAAACGATTCCATAACTTTTAATTTTGCCAAAAATGTCAAACCTATTCCAATTTATTTCTCGAAAGGGGGTGGGATTTCGGGGGTATGTCTGATGACCAAAAATGATTGGAATAGACGCCTTCACGCGTACATATTTTTTTTAAAACGATTCGATAACTTTTAATTTTCTCAAAAATGTCAAACCTATTCCAATTTATTTCTCGAAAGGGGGTGGGATTTCGGGGGTATGTCTGATGACCAAAAATGATTTGAATAGACGCCTCCACGCGTACATATTTTTTTTGAAGCGATTCGATAACTTTTAATTTTCTCAAAAATGTCAAACCTATTCCAATTTATTTCTCGAAAGGGGGTGGGATTTCGGGGGTATGTCTGATGACCAAAAATGATTGGAATAGACGCCTTCACGCGTACATATTTTTTTTGAAGCGATTCGATAACTTTTAATTTTCTCAAAAATGTCATACCTATTCCAATTTATTTCTCGAAAAGGGGTAGGATTTCGGGGGTATGTATATTCACTAAAAATGATTGGAATTCAGCCGCGCAACCAAAAATAATTTTTTCGGAATGATTTGAAAAATTTTGTGAAAACGCTAAAATCTTTTATGGAGAAATTTTGGCAGTTGCGAATTCATTCCGAGGCCCGAACGCTCACGGATCGGTGATCCATAAACGAGTGTTCGTAAAATTGTCGACATTACTCTGCGCCGCCTATAAACGTGCGAACCGTGAAATCCTTTTAAACGAACGGAGGCAGAATAAAACGTTAATTGAAACGGCCCGTAGTGTAAAATTATAAAGGCAGTTCGATTTCGAGATTCGAATGGTACGCGGTTTTGCGCCTCGCGACTCGTATGATTTCATTACGATGACCTCAGTTGAGACTTGGTACAATTTCCACAGATTTTCATTAAAGGGGCACTCTAGTCTACAGTTTCGCCTTGTCTATCTATATAAATGAAAACGTAGGTATTATATATAAAAATTAGGCTAGTTACACGCACACTGCAACGTAGACAGTTTTGTTTATGCGAGTAATTCGATATTATAGCAGTAATTCAGTGAAACAAATTTTAAGGATGAACAGCCCCCAAAACATTCTTCTTAAATAAAAATACCGATTAATCAATGGAACATTGTCAGAGTTAATCGTTTTGGTCTTCTTGAAAACTAATATCGGGAAAGTTTTCCAAGCGTCGAAGCGCCTTGAACTTGATAATTAATAATTTTCCGGTTGATCACGAGCGTCCTTTGAGCGTTAGTGGGAACGAATCGTAACGAAGAGCTCCGATGCGCCTCGATGTCGCGTAAAACCGTGACGACGTCTTTATGAAAGGGTGAAAAGGGCAGTCACGGAGATCTCGTTAAAATCACGTTGTCGCGACGAGTCAGCAATTAGCGATTTTCCGGCTTCTCGACCTCGTTGTTTTAAGTAGACCGTAGTAGCCTCTTACGGACAAGAGTTTTCGATCGGAAAGGGGGACAAGGGGGGGGGGGGCGGGGGCTGCAGGAGGCTCGATATCCTGGCAGAGACGTATCCACGGGGAATGTGGGTCAGTCCTTATCGCCGGCATGCGGCGTGCCAACCCTCGAAATAACGCCCTGCCACACCCCTTTCGCTGAAACATCCGCCGAGCGACTCCCCCGGGTCGCCTCGTCATCGATAAATCGTGATCGAGCACTACCGCAAATCATTTTGGCCCCATTTCACTCAACGATCACGCCTCATGGTTACTATGACGATCCTTGTCAAAACGGACCGAAAAAATAGTCGTTTCAAGACTCGTCTGAACAGGGAATTTTCTGGTCGGTTCCAGCATCAATTGCACGCACGGTGCATGGGGGAAATCAGTATATTGGGGAAAAGAACGATTTTTACATTATTCTTAAAGGGTTCGATTGTCTGAGAAATTGCAATATATGCATTTGAATACTGAATTTAGTTACTATCGATTAAGTTCATTTTAATTGATTTAATTTTCGCTCTTTAACAACTAATATCCGACCTCTCGTCCACAGGTCTCCACTGGCCTCTGCTGACCGCTGCTGACCACTCCTGGAATTTCTGACAACGTATAACGATTACAACTTGCTACTGCATGCCCCTGCTGGACTCTACTTGCCTCTGCTGACCACAACTGACCACCCCTGATGCTTTTGACAACGTATAACGATTACTACTTGTTACTGCTTGTCCCTGCTGGACTCTACTTGCCTCTGCATGCCTCTGCTAGCCCCTGCTGACCACAGCTGACCACTCCTAATGCTTTTGACAACGTATAACGATTACTACTTGTTCCTGCTTGCCCCTGCTGGACTCTACTTCCCTCTGCATGCCCCTGCTGCCCTCCGTTGGCCTCTGCTGACCGCTGCTGACCACTGCTGACCACCCCTGATGCTTCTGACGTCGTATAACAATTACTACATGCTACTGCCACCCTCTGCTGACCTCTGCCACCCTCCCCCGACCTAAGCTGGCCTCTGACAACATCCCCCGACGTCAGCTGACCATCGCTGACCACTGCTGACCGTTGCTGACAAATTGTAACGCGATTTAATATAATATAATATGTTTATATGTATTAAACTTTTGTATAATGTTAATCTATGACAATAAATGATATAATTGCAAAGAATTCTATGCATTCTGATCATTTTTTACCCCTCTTTCCCCCTCCAAATAGAAATGACGTCATTTCTAAAAATTCCTGAAAATTCTGGGGTCCCTGAAACTTACCGGCGTCCCTGAAACTTCTCGGAATCCCTGAAATTTCCAAGAAGTTTCAGGAACCGGCAAATCATTCCGGCCTGAACTTTTCGGCAAGAGCCGTTACGTAATATTACGTAATATTACGTAATATTACGTAACATTACGTAACATTACGTAATATTACGTAATAGCTCTTGAAAATTTCTCGCAGCCGGAATTTTTCGGGAATTATTACGTAACATTACGTAATGTTACGTAACATTACGTAATATTACGTAATAGCTCTTGAAAATTTCTCGCGGCCGGGATTTTTCGGGAAAAATTACGTAATGTTACGTAACATTACGTAATATTACGTAATATTACGTAACGGCTCTTGCCGAAAAGTTCAGGCCGGAATGATTTGCCGGTTCCTGAAACTTCTTGGAAATTTCAGGGATTCCGAGAAGTTTCAGGGACGCCGGTAAGTTTCAGGAATTCTCAAAAATTCCTGGCGGCGGGAAATTTGAAATCTTTCCGGGGAACTTAGAAAATTTTTAAAGTTTCGGAGTGTCTTATAACTAAGGGAATGATTTCAATAGGAAAAAAAGGGTAAAAATGATGGGAACACATAGAATTCTTTTAAATTATATCATTTATTGCCATAAATTTACATTATACAACACTTTAATACATATAAACATATTATATTACATTGTATCGCGTCACAATTTGTCGGCAACGGTCAGCAGTGGTCAGCGATGGTCAGCTGACGTCGGGAGATGTTGGTAGATGTTGGTAGAGGGTGGCAGAGGGTGGCAGAGACCAATAGTAATCGTTGTACATTGCCAGAAATATAAACGGTGATCAGCAGTGGCCAGCAGAGGCCAGCTTAGGTCAGGGGATGCTGGCAGAGGTCAGCAGAGGGTGGCAGGAGTCGTAGTAATCGTTGTACGTTGCCAGAAATATAAGCAGTGGTCAGCAGAGGCCAGCAGAGATCAGCAGGGGCGAATAGTAGCGAGTAGTAAGCTTTATATGTTGTCAGAAGCATCAGAGGTGGTCAGCAGAGACGAGCAGAGGCATGCAGGGGCAAGCAGAGATCAGCAGGGGTCAACAGTAGCATGTAGTAATTGTCATACGATGTCAGAAGCATCAGGAGTGGTTAGCAGTGTTGAGCAGAGGCCAGCAAAGGCATGCACAGGCAAGCAGAGACCTGCAAATGCAAGCAGAGACTTGTAGGGGCATGCAGTAGCAAGTATTAATCGTTATAGATCATCAGAAATACCTGCAGTGGTCAGCAGCGGTCGGCAGAGGCCAGGAAAGTTCAGCAGAGACAAGCACACGCTGACAGAGATCGGCAAAGACCAACAGAGGTTAGCAGAAGTCAGTAGGAATCGTTATAGGTTGTCATAAATATAAGCGATGGTCAGCAGAGTCCAGCAGAGGCAAGCAGTAATCAGGAGCAGTCAGTAACAGTCGCTGTATGGTGTGAAAAGTTGTCGGGAGTTGTGTACTTTTGTCAGCACTGGTCATCAGAGATCATCAGAGGCAATTAGAAACCAGGTGTAATTTGCAGAGTTGAGTAATGAACTCTAGGAAATGCAAATAAAAAAACAAAAGGTATATTCATTATTATCCATGGTCTGATTATGGTCAAAGTCTAACCGGACTTTGAAATGAGAACGTAAAACTTAAATGTAAAGTTCCATTTAAATTCATTCAGCCATTTATACTCAAACGTATTAATAATATACATATGTACACTCGTACATAGGAATAATAAAAAAAAAATTTCTTTATAATATCTTTAATTTAAACAACCCTTGAATGACCATAGTCTTTATCGTTTCGTTTAAACGCGAGAAAGTGCGTGCATTTGAATATTTTATGCGTCGATCCGTGAACGGTTTTTGATTATAATTTCGCAAAGTGGAAACATTGGCGTAGTAAAAGCGATGAAAGAAACGTGTGGCTGCAATAACGAGAAATTTCTAGTGCACGGTTGGCAACGCAAACGGCAGCCGTGTGTTCTTTCATTTAGGCAAAATACTCTTGAAAGTTGAAGAGAAGGCGAGTGCACGCGAGTTCAAATACTTTAAACGTCGAATGGCGAATGGTACTCGACAACAATTCCGTTTGGTGGAAATGTTACTGACGGTATTAAATAACGCACGAAATATTCCCAGACTCGGAACGAAATTTTAATTGTATTTTCACGCGAGACAATTAATATCGAATCCCTCCATGGCTCGATATTTCATTATCTGCACCGTTCTACCCTTGATAACATTTAATTGAATTTACTGCGCTTAACAGCTATCCATCCATCATTGTTTCATCTTACAATTACATTCGGCAGGATTTCGATGTTACAGAACATTATGATATTGAAACGATATGGAGATTAAACAAACATGTGGAATTCGTAAAATAAACTTTCATTCACTCGATACTAAATCATTTTAAATTTTCTAAATTGATACTTACCTTCTGTGTATGTTGTATTCAAAAATATTTTTATTAAACAGGAAGAATAACTATTTGTAGTCATGTATTATGTTTGGGAAAAATTTTAATGGGACTCATAGAGGCTAAAATAAGACGAAAATCAAGAATACCAATTTGTTGATGGAGGCTTCGTTAAAAAGTTATTAACAATTAAATTAAAAAATTTCAAATCGTTCTGGAAAAATTATTTTCGGTTGCAGGGGTCTATTCCAATCATTTTTGGTCATTAGACATACCCCCGAAATCCCACCCCCTTTCGAGAAATAAATTGGAATAGGTTTGACATTTTTGACAAAATTGAAAGTTATCGAATCGTTTCAAAAAAAATATGTTCGCGTGGAGGCGTCTATTCCAATCATTTTTGGTCATCAGACATACCCCCGAAATCCCACCCCTTTTCGAGAAATAAATTGGAATAGGTTTGACATTTTTGGCAAAATTAAAAGTTATGGAATCGTTTTAAAAAAAATATGTTCGCGTGGAGGCGTCTATTCCAATCATTTTTGGTCATCAGACATACCACTGAAATCCCACCCCCTTTCGAGAAATAAATTGGAATAGGTATGACATTTTTGAGAAAATTAAAAGTTATGGAATCGTTTTAAAAAAAATATGTTCGTGTGCAGGCGGCTATGGCAATCATTTTTGGTCATTAGACATACCCCCGAAATCCTACCCCTTTCCGAGAAATAAATTGGAATAGGTTTGACATTTTTGGCAAAATTAAAAGTTATGGAATCGTTTTAAAAAAAATATGTTCGCGTGGAGGCGTCTATTCCAATCATTTTTGGTCATCAGACATACCACTGAAATCCCACCCCCTTTCGAGAAATAAATTGGAATAGGTATGACATTTTTGAGAAAATTAAAAGTTATGGAATCGTTTTAAAAAAAATATGTTCGTGTGCAGGCGGCTATGGCAATCATTTTTGGTCATTAGACATACCCCCGAAATCCTACCCCTTTCCGAGAAATAAATTGGAATAGGTTTGACATTTTTGGCAAAATTAAAAGTTATCGATTCGCTTCAAAAAAAATATGTTCGCGTGGAGGCGTCTATTCCAATCATTTTTGGTCATCAGACATACCACTGAAATCCCACCCCCTTTCGAAAAATAAATTGGAATATGTATGACATTTTTGAGAAAATTAAAATTTATCGAATCGCTTCAAAAAAAATATAATCGTGTGCAGGCGTCTATTCCAATCATTTTTGGTCATTAGACATACCCCCGAAATCCCACCCCCTTTCGAGAAATAAATTGGAATAGGTATGACATTTTTGAGAAAATTAAAAGTTATGGAACCGTTTTAAAAAAAATATGTTCGTATGCAGGCGGCTATGGCAATCATTTTTGGTTATTAGACATACCCCCGAAATCCCACCCCTTTTCGAGAAATAAATTGGAATAGGTTTGACATTTTTGGCAAAATTAAAAGTTATGGAATCGTTTTAAAAAAAATATTTTCGTGTGCAGGCGGCTATAGCAATCATTTTTGGTCATTAGAGATACCCCCAAAATCCCACCCCCTTACGAGAAATAAATTGGAATAGGTTTGACATTTTTGACAAAATTAAAAGTTATCGAATCGATTTAAAAAAAATATGTTCGTGTGCAGGCGGCTATTCCAATCATTTTTGGTCATTAGACATACCCCCAAAATCCCACCCCCTTACGAGAAATAAATTGGAATAGGTTTGACATTTTTGAGAAAATTAAAAGTTATCGATTCGCTTCAAAAAAAATATGTTCGCGTGGAGGCGTCTATTCCAATTATTTTTGGTCATTAGACATACCCCCGAAATCCCACCCATTTCCTAGAAAAAAATTCGGAACTGGCGGAAATTGTAAACGTTAATAAGTTTTTAACGAAGCCTCCATCAACAAATTGATATTCTTGATTTTCGCCTTATTTTGACCTCCAGAATCCCCCATTAGAATTTTTCCCATGGATGGTCGAACACCCTGTATATTATTCGAAAGTATCTTCCGTCGATAAGAATAAAAAAAAGGGGTGTAATTTATTTAGCTGTAATCGTCTTTAAGTTCAAGCTTTAATTTACATCCCCTAACATCGATCTTCCCGTACAAGCCCCCTGTTCCTCGATCCCGTCACCTAATTCGGTTCGTGAATTAGCTCCTCCGGATTCACGGCTCCTAAGAATCAAAGATAATCTCGTTCTGCACGCGTCAGTTTTGTTCGCGCGCATCCCCCGTAGAAGAAGAAATCCCATTGGAGGCCTCCTTTCAGCCCCATGTAAACCGGTCGTAATCAGATTGGTCGAGGTTCTGAGTCACAGAATCGAGCGGGCAGACATGATCGAATTTGCAAGTGAGCCTGAACGCTTCTGTCGCGTGCACACTGCATGCTGAATGCATCCGTCTTTATCGTCTTATTAACAAGGATTTATCACAGGCTGTTCTTTAATTAATAGCCAAGTTTTAATTGAAACGTCGCGAGCGCAGTTGCTGGAAATGGTTTATGTCCTTACGATTTTAGAGAAATTCTTTGTGTTTAGTGTTTAGTTTCGATGCAGAAGAAAGCTTCGTCAGTACAGAGCTAATTGCCCCACTTGAATTATTTATGTCTTAAAAACTGTTGACTATCTACAGCTAATATTTCCCATGCACCAAAAGGAATCACTGCTCGTTCTGCAAAAGTACATTGAAATCAAAGTCGGTCAGTTGGTGTCCTCTCCTTGAGTTGGCAATCTCTCCAACGCCTCGGTGTACAAACGGGAGTTGAAACATTCTCTCGAGAACGATACTCGTTGTTGCGCCCGGGGCAACACATATCGGCGCATCAAAGAACGAAATTGAACATGCAAATAGATAAAGTGGCACTCGAGGCCCCCCAGTCTGCGTTTGCACGAGGAACAGGCGCGCACAATAGAGCTTGAAAAGCCTCGTGCCTTTCGTGTGCCATGGCTGCCGCCGCGAGGACTCGTGTATATGTCACCGGGGAGTTGCTAATCCGACGATGTCGTTGATCCGCCCCGATAAATGATGAGCCCAGGAGACACGGTCCTACCCCAACCAGAGTTTCATGACCTTTCCATATGCGTGCGCGAACGCATACAGCACCGATTCTCAAAATGAACATCGTTCCATTTTTCGTGCAGTGGATATTTATCAACTTTAAAGTGCAACTTAAAATAAAGTTATTTTTAGCTTAGACTTACTAGAATACATTTCGAGTCCTTTGTTTTAAATGAGCAGAACAATTGGATCTTGAAATCTCCACTCCACCCACACAAAAATTAAGAACGCTTTTTTGATACTTTCGATACCACCATTCGCATAAATTATTAGGCCACCCTGTATAGTAATGATCACATGCAAGATTTGTGACTATCGAGACGTTAATCGAATTTTCGCGTCTCTCTTTTCGTATCTTAGACGCAGAAACGTTATTTCATCCTGTATAATTACCGCAGCCAGCTATTCATATTTTCATCGGGTGGCTCTCGCCACTTTCCGTGTGTTTGCTCTTTCATAGATTGTAAGTCGACACCGATGTCACAGATACTGGTCGTCGCTTGTTAATTAACCGCTAGCCAGCCTTTAATTATATCGGGTTCTTTTTCACGGCGCGAAACTCGAACATGCACACGGTTCTGCAAACTTGACGTTGTCGTTTGCAAAAACAACGCAAACCGAACGCATTATCCAAGGATAGCGTTTCCAATACGCGCGTAGGCGTCTACTGATATAGCTGTTACTTGTCAACCAGTTTTTCTTAAACAACAAACCTGTTATGAGATCCGATAAGGTCAAATACCTTGGCTGAAACGTGGATAAAAACCTAATTTGAAAACGTCGCCTTCGGCAAAAGGGAAATAGCTCGTAATTGTTAAACAAAGGTGATCGATACGATTAATCGAAAGTTTTCTGAGGAACGAAAGAGCTTTCAATGATGCAGAAAGTACTCGAGAGAAGTAGCAAACGACTTTTGCAGTACAAGATCTATTTATACAAATGTAGAATCACCTATAGCCTTGATGTCACAGAAACATACTGAAAATACCCTGAAATATCTAAAAGAAACTATCTATCAGAAAATATAACAACACCAAAAGAAGAGAACTCGGTCGTCGCTGATGGCCCGAAAAAAGAGAAGAAACTTTATCTTCTCAAACGTTTCCTCTTTTAAAGAGATAATACTTCACCGATCCGATTTATAGAATCTCTTAAACCGATAGGTTGGAAGTGGATTATTACGAGAAAATCGGAATAAAAGGGAACTCGCGGAGAGTGAAAAAGAATTTTATCTTTGCGACTATTGTATGAAAGATTTACGCGAAACGAAACTTAGGGAAAAGACCTAACTTACGATTAAACTTTGCATTTTTTATGCAGCGTCAGACTCGTTTACTATCAGCTACTAAAATAAACTAAGTAAACGTTACAAAATTATAAAATTGTAATAATTCAAATTTTATATATTTTCTAAATCCAATTTGTGTTAGGATAAATTGAAAACTTGAATCGAGCTACTTAAGGGTTGATTCTTTTAGTGAAAAGATCTAGTTTTAAAATGAAATTTAATTTCATTAACTATACTATAAACGTGTGCTAGTGTCTCTAAAGAGATCACCCAATTAGGCTATCGTCGAGGAATCTTCTACCCCCTCTGTCTGAGCCGTAACAGTGATGGCGTGGTCTGTTACAATAAGGTAAACCACGCGATTAGACTGATTCGAGTATGTCCAGTTACTTAGGTCCCGTTTACACCGGGTAATCAAGAATTTCTAGGCGCGAGCACTGGCGGTTGATTGCCGGATACGCAGGACAGAAAAGGGTAGGGGCGGTGTCAAAAAGATGAAAGCAGCCGCGACATAATGCTGGTTGGTTTCAGTGAATTAAAGCAGCACGCGATTCCACTATCACGTTCTTTCCCAGGTATGAATCGAATAGTACTATAGTAGTGAGCGCGTAGTAGGGGTGAGGTGGGGGAGGCAGTACGAGGCTGGCTTCGAAGCGAAAAAGGGGGTGGATGGTTGGGCTGGCACGAGCGCGAAGGGGAGGGGAACGTCGGTCGATACCAGCGTCGCGGCGCTGACTGTGAAAGGCGTACTACCCCATGGTCGAGAGAGAGAGAGAGAGAGAGGAGGGGGTTAAATAGAATGGAAGAAGAGAGAGAGAAATGTAGGGGGTGCATGAGTAGAGAGGGTAGGAGGGGTTAGGGGGTAGGATAAGAGAAACAGAGGAGATAGAAAGACGGTCTCCATGGAAACGCGAAAGGAGGCTCTCCACCTCCTGCGCAGCCAGGACCTTCGGTCTGTCTCAGGGAGTGATAAGGATTTTTCTATACTCCCGTGAGCGGAATATGCGGCCATTGTTTAGGGCACGAGTGACACTTGTTTGTCTGTTTGCCGGCGATACGGTTGCGGGGGATGATACAGGGCTGGTGAATTTAAGTAAGACGAGGAACACGTTTCGACGTAGGACAGCTACACAACGTTCATCGAACAATGCCGTTTGCTAAAACGCGACAGTGACACACTTTTCCGGGATTACCCCTCGAACAGGGACAAGGATAATGCCGAGTTTCTAGCATCGGTTCTGGAAGATTAACCCTACAACACAAACGCTATTCGATAGCCACTTAAACGAAAACGTTCGTGCAATTCACGACAAATAAATACTGGTAATGCCTTTATAACCTTTGTAAAAACCGAAATACCAAGATTATTTTTAATACCATGAATATATATAATTATTGACAATCCAACATTGCCTGCACGATTACATAAAATGGTTAAAAATCCTGAATTGTAAGAATTACTGGTAAGAAATATATCAATCGCGTAAGTATTAAACCCCATCTAGAAATAGAAAATATCTATTTTCAGAGATATTTATTAGAATTAATATACTGTTCCTGAAAATAAATATAAATTTGCATTTTTGTTTCTATTTTAACACGTTCAGTGCCAGACCCGAACCGTATAATATTCTGCACAAGAAAAATTTTAATGGGGGATTCTAGAAGCCAAAATAAGACGAAAATCAAGAATATCAATTTGTTGATGGATTTCACACATGAATGTTTATGAAGAGAATGGCTTGAATTATAATTTTTGCAATTAGAAATCAGCAGATATTTAGAAAGTTCTGAATAAGACGAATATGAAAATCTTTTTCACCGGAGAATATTGCTTAGAAAGTAAAGTGGTACTTTCTCTGGAGCATGACAAACGTCCCATATGGTAATACTATTTTGCTGGCAACACTGGCGTATACGTTAGCAACAGCTGGGTTTATGTTACTTAAGAAGTTTTTTGCAGCGTATCTAACCGCATCTAACTTGCACGCTTTCCGAATCTAAATGCAAGGGAAAATCACGAGTATGCTAACGTCAGCTTCTTACGAACTTCCTCCGCCATACTTTAGGTTCGAAACTTCCCAACTATGTATTTCTTGCTCCGTAAAAAAATGGTATTACCGGTAGTCGGACGCTTTACTAATTTGGATCTCGTAAAGTGTAAATTAGTTGGGGTTTTCCACAAACGACGACAAAGGAATAACAAAAACTTTCGAGCTGTAATTTCGCATTAAAAAGCTTCGTATAAAAAGTGATAAAGTTCCGAAATACCTTCCAAAAGCTAAAAATTAGGCGATAATAAGAAATCGAAAGTTGAAAATTAAGAACCACCTTAAGATGCAATAATTGGTAATTTTTTAAATACTTTGATCGATGGAAAACCATGGAAGTTTCGAAATATTGTTGAGAATATAATTTTGATACGCACTGTATAACGCTAAGCGCATACTATCGACTTTCTGTCACGCACAGACTGTATTTTGTTAGAAGCAACTCCGCCAATAATGACCATTTTTACGTTTTCTCAGAAAACTGTCCATTACCGACGTACTGTTGACTACTGGTGCAATTACCTTAATCGCCTATCAACGATAAGAATAACGATGTAATAAAAGAGCATCCATCGTTCGTAGCTTTCACGTTCGTGGTATTCCAACCCCGTGAAAAATTCCCCATCTCCTACCGCGGTTTAATCATTTTCCCCGGCGATCGATAGGAAGGAAGGCCGCTTCATCATAAACAGCGTACGCCATATTTTCGCGGTAATTATTGTGCTCTGCCAGCAGCAAAAATCATCCATAGTGGAGAGCTACTTCGTAAACTTCTTATCTCAAACGAGGATCACGATGATCCTTCCTTCGAACTCGAGGACACCCGCTACACGATCGATTTTCATTATCTTTGCGCTTATTTATCATTTTTCCCGCCGTTTATACACTTTGTCGAGTCCATTTACCAGGCAATAATCGTTGGAATTATACGTATAGGGGATTCCGAGGACTTTTTTAACAAATTTTCATTATCCATGTAGAGAAAAATATTATTACACGTATTCGGTATATTCTCTTAAGTATGATTGATCCTTAAATGGTATTCTCATAATATAACAGCCTTTGGCTCCGGGCGATTTAATGGCCGATCGAGGAGTATATATAGCAACGGAAGGGTTGGTCGAGCGCTTGTGAGAACGCGAGCCCTCTGGTGACGAGCATGGGAAGCAACACCACATAAGTATATACATAAAAGCAAGGGTGTTAACTTTATATTGACTCGGGGAAAAGAGACTCTCTTTGTTCTTTGCATTGTATGTTTGCTTATTGTTAAATTATTACTAAAAAAATATATGTTTTTAAAGACAAATTGAGCTTTCAATACCACACACCTTTTTCCTGTTTTGAAGTTTCCTCACTGTACGTACTAAGTGCGCAGTTCCGCAAAACAACTAACAACTTTTCCCGATCGTTTTAGGATTTCCACGTTTCCAGCACTCGTTCGTAAAAGTTCAAGAGACTTTCGTATACGTGGGTGAGTTTGTTACGGAAATGCGTAGGATCGGTTGCGGGTAAAGTCTCTCGAACGTGCACCGATCGCGTATCCTGCTATCTCGAGTCATTACGTCAGTTTGCATATTTAAAAGCGCAGACCAGACACAGATTAATGAGAACGTATGCAACGTAACAGGTAGCTTTTACGATAAGTGCAACTTTCCCCTCTTGTGATAAATGCACATTTCGTTACAAACTGGAGACTTTAAATATTCATTTAAATTCATGAATGCATTCGTACAAACAAATGACAAAAGTGTATCAGCCTAATTCACGATTTTTTCTTTCACAGGAACATTTAACGTATTTATTTTATATTGTTATATTGAATATTTTCAAGTAAGTAAAAAAATTCTAGAGGCCAAAATAAGACGAAAATCAAGAATGCCAATTTGTCGATGGAGGCTTCGTTAAAAAGTTATTAACAATTAAATTGAAAAATTTCAAATCGTTCTGGAAAAATTATTTTCGGCTACGGGGGTTAATTATAATCATTTTTGGTGAATAGACATACCCCCGAAATCCTGCGCATTTTCGAGAAAAAAATTCAGTAAGGGTGAAACTTTAAACGTTAATAACTTTTTAACGAAGCCTTCATCGACAAATTAGTATTCTTGATTTTCATCTTATTTTGGTCTCTAGAATCCCTCGTTAAAATTTTTCCCTGGGGTGGCTGAACACCCTGTATACCTTATCTTTGGAAAGAGTATTACTAAATTATTTGGAATTAAATCGTGCATTAGGGGATTAAAAATAGTTATAGTCTGATATCTCATGCTTCTACAGCTTTAACAATATAACTTTTTTTGTTCAGGCAAAGTTGGAAGAGACCTAGAAACCGCAGTCGGTAAAAACGCGACCAGCAACGCGTGACGCCGTCGGTAATGTTCGAGAAGCGGTAGAAATTGAATAGCGACGGTGTTTATCATCCGTATAACCGATAAAATCTAGTAGCTCGAGAGCTCTGGGCCCCGGACATTCGAATCGAGTAAATCTCGGCTCGCTTTTCCTCGAGAACTTGGAACAGGTCGGCCCAACGACCGTCAAACTCGATTCCCGGTAAAATTCCATTTTTCCTCGGCTGGCGCGTTCGAGCAACACGACTCGATTCATTACGATCCGTACACGGGCGTCGAAGATCGCGCTACTATCCAGAGAGTAGATAATCCCACGCGAACAAGTTTCGCAGTTCATTGATACTGGCCCGTTAAAGACCTCGGCCCACGCTTAGACGACTCCCGTCTCCTTCTCCTCTTTTTCTCCTCCCCCCCAACCCGTCGTCTTTCCTCCTGTCTACGGATTTTCCTCTCTCTGTTCCTTTTTCCATGCCATTTTCAGCCAGTGCAACGGCAGTTGCAACTTCTCGCGCTCGGAGTCCGCCTAGGGCAGTGACGGTTTTAAAATCTCGTCACCCCGGGCGATGGATCCGTTTGCACGCAGCATCCTTCGTTAATGGAGGGAAGAATCTCGGTCGTACGTCGCGACACTTCCGCCGAGCGGACGCGTCCATCTCCCAGGCCCCCAAACCGATTCCCCCTCGGGGAACATGGAAATTTCTCGATGAATTCTTTCTTTTTTCACCTCCAACAGGAACAAAAGGGTGGATAATTATGACGTACGAGAACAGGAGTTCCGATTACACGCACTTCGGCCGCCCAACATTCTAACGTCACCGAACCGACAGTTTGCACTGACGAGAACATTCTGGAAATTGTATACTGTAAATGGTATTTCTTGGGACGTTTAACGGTTTGCATCGACTCGAGGAGGGGTCGTTGACCCGTAAACCTGCAATTTCGTCTACTTTCAGTGGTCGTAATGAGTTCGTTTATGAAATAACGCCAGGAGACGCGTTGTTGTTCGAAAGTGAATTTAATGCGCAAAGTTAGCGTACGTTACTGGTTGTAACTGACCGAGGGAGCCGAACCAGCCACGATCTGGTTATTCTATTTAACGTCGCCGGAGCACGAAGCCACTTTCGCCTACGTCGTGAGTACTCCTGTTTCTCTTCTTGCGTCTCCATCGTTATACTCGACCGGGCACGATGTTACAGCTGTCCTGGGTGCTCGAAACATTTCAGTAGCTGAAATTTTAGCCCATAGAAAAATTCGTTTCGAACTAAGCATGTCTCGAAATCCTAACCCACGTATCGATAGGCGAATAACAAAATACCTAGGGTACTTTGACACGTGCTAGTAATTTGTAGACATCGATAATGCTCGGTGCAAATGATTATTTATCGTGAAATGGTTGGGTAAGAGTATCTTTTAAAAATTTGTTTGTTCTCGACTGGTATTCTCTGTCGTCGCGAGTTACTTTTGATGTTGCGCGGTGATCGCGCTTGGAGAAACACCCGCACACGTACGAGCGCGTGGGGAACACAAAGTGGGGTCCCTGGAGTCATCTCAATGGTATGTGCAGGGCGGTTTAACTCAAAGAAGGGCGGACGCGTTTCATCACGTGTACATATCCATGGTCAGGCTTCGCTCCGACTCCATCTCTCACTTTCTCTCTTCTTTTCTATATCTATCTTTATTGACTTCCTTCCTTCTAAGAAACTCTTCATGTCCCTTCCTTTATCACCGTCTGAAAATCTTCCTGTCTCTTATTTTCGACCTCCATTTTACGACTTTCTTTCTTTCTAGCGGACTCCTTTTTACTTCGTTTGTTTCTCTCGCGCTTCTGTTAAGTATCTTCAAACATCCTTTGTCTATCTCGTAATTTTGTCGAGGGTAAACGTGCTAGTAGTCGGCCATTTAAGCCACGATGAAAATTCAACCCACGCGTCACTATTGTTAATAAATTATTTTCTAAATATCTTATACAGGGTGTTCGGTGATGGGGAAAATTTTAATGGAAGATTCTAGAGGCTAAAATAAGACGAAAATCAAGAATAGTAATTTCTTGATGGAGGCTTCGTTTAAAAGTTATTAACAATTAAATTAAAAAATTTCAAATCGTATTAAAAAAATTATATTTAGTTACAGGGGTCAATTACAATCATTTTTTATCATTATACATACCCCCGAAATCCTACCCAGTTTCTAGAAAAAAAATTCGAGAAGGTGTGAAATTTTTCGACGGGAAAAAAGTTTCAAATCGTTTTGAAAAAATTACTTTCAGTTACAGGGGTCAATTGCAATCATTTTTGGTCATTAGACATACCCCCGAAATCTTGCGCATTTTCGAGAAAAAAATTCAAAACTGCCAGAACTTTAAACGTTAATAACTTTTTAACGAAGCTTCCATCAACAAATTGGTATTCTTGATTTTCGTCTTATTTTGGCCTCTAGAATCCCTCGTTAAAATTTTTCCCTGGGGTGGCTGAACACCCTGTGTAGATAAAAAAGTCCCTAGAATGTCGTTGTTATTTTTGGCCAGAAATTACTGGTTTCCAGAGCACTGTGCACATGCGTGGCCATTGCGCGGGACGTCAGGTGTATTTTAAAAATACGGAAGTTCCCAGGAGGCTACCGTCGGGGTGCAGGAGAATTGATTTTGCCGTATTTACACGAAATTGAGCGTCGAATCGAACACCGATCCGCTCACTTGGAAAGGCGCGCGAGAGGCGAACGAGAGGGAAAGAGAAATGAAAGAAAGAGGAGGCAGAAGTGGCGTCGGAGAGTGGATATTGTCTGGACTTACGGACATATAAGGACACCGGTGGTCTTTGCGCAGTGAGCGAGACAAGGGAAGCTCCATGTAGGGTATCCTGTAGGATCGGCTTCTCGTAAATCGTTCCGAGGGTACAACGGTATGCTACCGCGAAAAAACGAACAACCAAAGGGTCCGTAGATTCTATTTCTACGCGGACCTTTTGATACGCGTCGTTCCGACCGTCTCAGACGACAGCCGCCATCCCAGACCCCCCTACAGCTCTCGAAAAACTAACACTTTGACGCTTGCAAGAGAGAAAATATCGCTTATAAAATTTTGTAAAATAATTAATGTGCATTGGAGTTAAACGGGTTTAGTTTGAAGAGCTGAGAAGGAGCAGAGGAGGGGAATAAAACTGAGAAAAATACCGCTAGGTCCATTTCGCGGCGCGACCCGTGGCACCTGCGCGCACCTGAATCCGTGCAATTCCGTCGTGACGAGGCAATTTCGAGGAAGTTCGTTCCGCGTAACGCCCGTTGACCCTACGCCGACAGCAGTCGTATTTCTGTCGACGCACATGCCCGCATGTGCGACGTGTTCCTCCGGATCCTCGGAGAGATCGTGTCCCGCGCAAAAACCGCAACCTTACCCAGAGAGGAACAAGAAGATATCTCGAGGAACAGACTCGCGAATCGATCTTCCTCTCTCCGTCCCGTCCTTTCACCCCTCCCACCACTTCTTTCTTTTCGTTTCTATCAGATTCTTGTTATTCGAATAATTCTCAATAAATCTGTTGGCTCAGATTCTTCCTGTCGACTGCATCCGCGTTCCAAATGGTATTTAAACATTGGAAATAGTCTAATTTTGTGCTAGCCAAGTATGGGATTCCAAAAGTTAGAGACAAACTAATTTCTATGATTTAGAAACTCGTGGATAAGGTGAGCACCTGGCCAACTGTCCCTGGACTAAAAAATATCAGTTCTTGCTTGTTTAAATATGATTTGAGTTTGGACAAGGCCAATCGATCAGTTCGCGGTTATTCGTTTCGCTATATTGTCGTGGCTGACAGATGCTAAACGATGCCAATGGCAGACACCCGGCAGTAGCCAAGAGGAGTCTGACAAACGAATTGGTAGTCAGCTGATTTTGACAGATCCCGTTTCTACGTGGGCAAGGGCCTCCATAACCGAGGGTGCAACGGGGGTTTATGGCAAACACAATGGAACCGCTGCCACCGAGGACGCCATTGTGACTCTGTACCGCATATCGCGCATAAAGTCGATCGATGAGATATGCTGCGGAGTTGGGGTGGACTCGATGAATTTCTACGTCTTTTCAAATCGCGTATAAATTAATTCGAGAAGGCAGCTGCGTACATTGCCAATAAAATGCGTCCTCCGGGGACAATGGCTCGACACCGCAATATCCTCGAACCGAAACGACCGAGTTAGATGAACCATTAAAACGAGCATTCGGCGATTTCATAGACGGATCCCTAAAATCTCATTTTCCCGATATTATTTATTAGTCTTGAAGCATAGAGTATCAAGATAAATAAGCAATACTTTCGTGTAATAAGCGTGGTTGCACGAAAGTTCTCATAAGATCTGTAAACTTCGCAGAACCATTCTGCGTCCCATGAATTTAATAATAGGATCGTTTCGCAAATAACTCACCCTGTTCGGTTGAACGTGCCAGCTACGCCGTTTTCCATGCCTCTGTATACCGTCTTCAGAAATGGTTAGGTCAGCCCTACTGCCAACCAAACAACCCCCCGTATCATATTGGCCGACCAGAAGTTTCAATCGATTTCCTGGACAGATGCCCTGAACAGAAGAAATATCAATAGTAATAGCGTAATAAGGACGAAGAATAACGCATTAACCTTAGGGCAACCTCTGCGCTTCATTTAACTTCTGAGCTTTCTTCTTTATTCCGTTTGGTATCGTCGATAATATCATTCGGTCTCTTTTTCTAAGGGTGTATTCATATTAGGTTAATACTGTTAGGAACTATATTGTTAGGGTGTTCTAGAGGCCACACTAAGACGAAAATAAAGAATAAAATATAGACTATAACACCCCAGAATATCCCCATAAATGTCGATGATCGGTAAGAACCTTGGCAAGTTCGAGGCGTTAGAAATTTCCAAACAGGCGAGACCTCGTATCTAGCACGAGGAACAAGCGTTAATTTTCGAAACACCGAGCAGACGGTGGGTCTGTGTACCTAGCTGTACAAAAGTGTTCATTTGGCGCGGCGTAGGAGGCCGAAAACGACAATGCGCCGGGACAAACCCGGCTTCCATTACGAATTCTATTCACTCGCGAGCACGCAGAAAGGAGAGCAGCCTCACGCGTTCGATCGTATCCGTTAGCACACCCCTTACGTCGCGCGGGCGCATTCGCCGTTAATTTTCGTGCAGACGTGCGAGACAAATCGATTCCAAGTCAATGATGTGCCCCCATCTGTGCTAAGGCGACTGTCGATCGCGCTGAAAGTACTAGGATCAACCTATACCTCCATTTTCAGTAGGCAATACTATGATCTAAACTCTCGATCTAACTACTCGTATTATGCAGGCTCATTCCTGTTTGGAACTGATCAATTACTAGGTCAACTACTTTACAGCTTGATGGTGTAGTGCTCCGAGAATTTTTCCCGAGGAGAACTGACTTCTGTTAACCAGTGTCTTCGTGTGGAAGAAAAGGGGTCCTTTGACGGAGGACAGCTCGTGAAAACCATAGATAAGCCCTGTAACGAGGTTGTCGGCGGTCGTAGACCCAGAGACAGAAATCTTTCGAGATGTCGAACGCGGAAACAATTCAGGCGGGTCACAGTTCTCGTTTCCGCGGCATCGTTGGAGCACTCCCGCGCGTATTGGTGGCCGCAGATGAAGATCTTAGATCGCCGAGGCTGTAACGGTGCAGCCGCGCGTCCCATTTCCGCGATAATAATGCCGTGTCATGTCTTGAGGAGGAGAGAACAACGGAGTCGAGTCTCTCTTTCGTCGCGGATGAGCCGAGCGCATCGCGTCGAGCTGCATAAATAATGCACCGACCGGGTCTACAACGTCAGCTCGCGTGTTTCTCGTCCAGCATGGTTGATAAACTCCATCGGACGTTAATAGAACCGACACAGCCGGGGCATATGGACGTGGTCGTTGGGATCATCGAGATACTGCAACCAGGGCAATCGTGAAAACTTTCTGGGCAGAGTTTCGGGCAGACCGTGGGGAAGGTTTCGCTATCAAATAGCGGCCGATGAGCTTTGCACCGGTACACGATGTTTCTCAAACGGCGAAACTTCTCGAGGGTGGAAACGTGAGACTTGGGGTGGCCGAACACCCTGTATGAAGTGAGCAAATCTCTCGTATTGAAAAGACTCGTAGTATTTTGTGAAAGGATGCTTGTCTTCCCGGCTACTAGAAGACCCTGTTAAACGAGACAAGTCTTTTTGAAGTCAAATGTTTTCTGACCAAAAGTGCTTTAAGCTAGGCGATGTAATTAAAATTTTGGCAAAGGTGCGTTAAGGACTTTCGGTGAAGAAGGTAATTACCTGTCTACCTCGCAGGGCACACAGCCACCAGCCCTCAAGACCAGAAGTGTTTTGTTCCAGCACAGTCAGAACGTCGCCCTTTCGAAAAGCCAACTCGTCAGGTGCTTCTGCGATATTGTCGTACACCGCACGCGCTTTCACACATTTTTGCTGCAACAAAAAGTTGAACAATTAATGCGTTACTGTTTGCATTAACATAGACGAGCTTTCGCAAGTATTTCGATATTAAATTCGGTGAAACATTCACTTTTGCAAACAACAGAAAATGTGTGTACTTGCATTTCCTTTTTAACGACAAAATATGTAGTTTTGTTAGCAGTTTCAGTATGAAAGTAAAATTAATTTAATAACCTAAAACAAAGTGTAGAGAAAACGCACTGTATCCAAGAATTAAAAAGTTATTATCGTTTAAAGTTCCGCCAGTTCTGAATTTTTTTCTCGAAAGGGGGTAGGATTTCGGGGGTAGGTCTATTCACCAAAAATTATTGTAATTGACCCCTGCAACCGAAAATAATTTTTTTAAAACGATTTGAAATTTCTGAATTTTGTCGAAAAATTTCACACCTTCTCGAATTTTTTTCTCGAAAGGGGGTGGGATTTCGGGGGTATGTCTAATGACTAAAAATGATTGGAATAGACGCCTGCACACGAACATATTTTTTTCAAAACGATTCGAAAACTTTTAATTTTGTCAAAAATGTTAAACCTATTCCAATTTTTTTCTCGAAGAGGGGTGGGATTTCGGGGGTATGTCTAATGACCAAAAATGATTGCAATAGACGCCTGCACGCGAACATATTTTTTTCAAAACGATTCGAAAACTTTTAATTTTCTCAAAAATGTCAAACTTATTCCAATTTATTTCTCGAAAAGGGGTGGGATTTCTGGGGTATGTCTAATGACCAAAAATGCTTGGAATAGATGCCTGCACGCGATCATATTTTTTTTAAAACGATTCGATAACTTTTAATTTTCTCAAAAATGTCAAACCTATTCCAATTTATTTCTCGAAAAGGGGTGGGATTTCGGGGGTATGTCTGATGACCAAAAATGATTGAAATAGACGCCTCCACGCGTACATATTTTTTTTGAAACGATTCGATAACTTTTAATTTTCTCAAAAATGTCAAAACTATTCTAATTTATTTCTCGAAAAGGGGTGGGATTTCGGGGGTTTGTCTAATAACCAAAAATGATTGGAATGGACGCCTCCACGCGAACATATTTTTTTTGAAACGATTCGATAACTTTTAATTTTCTCAAAAATGTCAAACTTATTCCAATTAATTTCTCGAAAAGGGGTGGGATTTCGGGGGTATGTCTAATGACCAAAAATGATTGCAATAGACGCCTGCACGCGAATATATTTTTTTTAAAACGATTCGAAAACTTTTAATTTTGTCAAAAATGTCAAACCTATTCCAATTTATTTCTCGAAAAGGGGTGGGATTTCGGGGGTATGCCTAATGATCAAAAATGCTTGGAATAGACGCCTACACACGGTCATATTTTTTTTAAAACGATTTGAAATCTTTTAATTTAATTGTTAATAACTTTTTAACGAAGCCTCGATCAACAAATTGGTATTTTTGATTTTCGTCTTATTTTGGCCTCTAGAATCCCCCATTAAAATTTTTCCCAGGGTTGGCCAAACACCTTGTATATTAAACATAACCTAAAAAGTATATGCGTCGTTTTATTGTCTAATCCTAAAACCGAAGCTACAGTTTCTAATAAAGGAAACGTTATCGGTTATTATGCTTAATTATATTATACTCGTTAAGAATATTATTGTGTTCAATCATGATCTACGCTTTAAATGGAATTAAAGCGATGTATTATGACTTGTATTCGTCTTTGTTAATTTTTCGACACATTTGGCGCGCAAACTGGTCTTATTTCTTCAATGAATTGCAACCATAAATTCCTAGAGGATCCTACGTCACGGCCTGCTATTTCGGGAAGCAAAACGTTCTTACAAGAGATTATAACGACCATTTAAGACGAAGTGCAAGTCACAATGGCTTACGAGGAAACCGCGTCGTATGTTACTCGCTTTCAACTAAGTTCAATTAAAGTGCCTCGACGATATGACAACAGTTTCCTCGCCAACCATTTTTCGTGGCAAACAATGATGTCATCTCACGGCTTTGACGAACGTGCATTACATGTTTTTATAGATGGTGTTATAAAAACAGGTTACAATTGTTGACTGGCGAGATTTGTGTGGCACGTGGTCGTAGTATCAATATACTTAATAATACCGAACACTAAACTTGTAATTTTAAATGTACAAGAACATAGTCCAACGTAACTTTAATTCTTTAACTAAGAACTTTTCCTTTGTGCATTCTACACGACTGTTCGCGATAGAACATTCCAGAAGTAGGGTTATACGGTTCTGATCTGGCAGTGAACGCGTTAATTTCATTTACTCTGGCTTTGGAATTGAATCTCTATACTAATCCTAAACAAACCTTCTTAAAACTAACATAACTATCGGATATGAATGTCTGACACGTCTGAAATCATCGTACATTTCATGCATTTATTTCAACAGTTGGTAATAAAAGAAATACAGTTGTACAATTTTAAGAAATAGAGGCAAATCTGTAGCATAATGAAATATACATGTGATACATTTACTATTTCAACGTAAACTTGTTGGTGAGGTACGTGGTGGGAGTTGAACAAGGTAGGAAGAAATAATTTGTACGTGGTTAACCTTTTTATTTCGACACATCTCTCTCGCGTGTCGCAAGACGTACTGACTAATCAAGATGGCGCATCCGCTTGCATTATGGTGGCGCCCTCACCCATCGACTACGTGGCGCTCTCGAACTACGAACGACTTTAATAAAATTAGGTACACAATGCTAATTAAAACTTTTAGATCAACGATCCTAATCTTTATGGCCAAAATAAAGAAAAGCTGCTAAAGGATTATTCTAGAGAAGATTATTGATTACTATTTTACACAAATTCAATAATTTTAGTGGAAAGATCCCCTTTGAAAAATTCGAAGATAAAGTTTATATTATTCTAGATGCCTTTGTTACCGATTCTTTTCCCCACTGAATTCATTTGTGTAAATACTAAATTTAACATTACTCGTTTTATAGAACTTCTTCTTATAAAATCTATTTTTATTTTTCCGTATTCGAAACAGTATATTCCAATCTCATCTCGCTCCAACTTTATTTTAATTACACCTTTATTTCACAGTTACGCAATCGTGGAAATTGCGCAGGAGTTTTAATTGATTGTTCTCTTGCATCTTTGCTTTAGAAACCTCGACAGAAATCGTGGCTATTAAGTTTAACGATGTTTTGTAATTGTGATAAAAGGACAAAGTTACCTCGCGAATAACTGCTGCATGAAACTTAGCGAATGCATTCTTCTTACGGCAAGAAAACAAGATTGTAATACAATGTTAATTACGTGAAGTGAAAGTGCAGACTTATTAACTCCACGTAATCGAAAATCGAAGTCATTGATACGTAATATAACTGAGTAATTCAACGTTCAGTAGTTAAAATTTGTACGATTGCCTCACATGCAGGACCTTTTCGCGAGTTTTAGAGTGCAATCAAATTATGGAAGGCCAATAGAAATTCACGATAACGATCAAAGCACTCTGATTATTAAATTAAATTCAATTAACAGAATTAGCTCTTGGTATAGAATCGTTTTGAAATATGCTTGCTATAACTATAGTAAACTGATTAACTAGAAAAATTGTTTGATGATTTCAGAAACAATATTTTCCCTTTTATAAATAAATGTGCTATACCATAAATTGTATCTATCAAAATAATAAAATAACATTTATGTTTACAGTATTAACTTAAAATTTACGTGGATAAAATAGTAAAAAATAAAATAAATGGAGGAATGTAAAAATGAAAAGAAAAATAAAATCCCTCGCTAATAATTATCGTTTCTTAATTACTGTTCGGCGCCTTATCCTTGAAACGACTTCGATAATTGGTTCACAGTTTCGTCACTTCGATTAATCACGAATTAACGACGACATTTCCGCCACGTAGATCGTGCGAGCCACGAAGACGGTCGAAAACGTGGCCAGAGGTTTTAATCAAGAAGTAATTACCACACGGCTCTACGTGAGTGACTGCGGGACTACTAAGTGATCAAACATGATTGGAAATTAATCACGAATTAGCTTAAATTAATTTCCTTTGTAATTCGTTTTTCAACAACGTCGAGCGCAATTTATTCCCCAATCGATTTCCGTTATAATGATGGAAAATGATTATACTAGAGGCCAAAATAAGACGAAAATCAAGAATACCAATTAGTTGATGGAGGCTTCGTTGAAAAGTTATTAACAATTAAATTGAAAAATCTCAAATCGTTCTGGAAAAAATATTGTTAGCTGTGGGGGTCAATTACAATCATTTTTGGTCATTATACATACCCCCAAAATCCTACTCACTTTCGAGAAAAAAATTCGAGAAGGTGTGAAATTTTTCGACGAAAAAAAAAATTTCAAATCGTTGTAAAAAAAATATAGTCGGATGCAAGAGTCGATTACAATCATTTTTGGTCATTACACATACCCTCGAAATCCTACTCACTTTCGAGAAAAAAATTCGAGAAGGTGTGAAATTTTTCGACGAAAAAAAAAATTTCAAATCGTTCTAAAAAAAATGTAGTCGGATGCAAGAGTCGATTGCAATCATTTTTGGTCATTACACATACCCTCGAAATCCTATTCACTTTCGAGAAAAAAATTCGAGAAGGTGTGAAATTTTTCGACGAAAAAAAAAATTTCAAATCGTTCTAAAAAAAATATAGTCGGATGCAAGAGTCGATTGCAATGATTTTTTGTCATTACACATACCCCCGAAATCCTACTCATTTGCTGGAAAAAAATTCTAGAAGGTGTGAAATTTTCCCCTGAAAAAAAAAATTTCAAATCGTGCTAAAAAAAATATAGTCGGATGCAAGAGTCGATTGCAATCATTTTTGGTCATTACACATACCCTCGAAATCCTACGCACTTTCGAGAAAAAAATTCAGAAAGGGCGGAACTTTGAACGTTAATAACTTTTTAACGAAGCCTCAATCAACAAATTGTTATTCTTGATTTTCGCCTTATTTTGGCCTCTAGAATCTCCCATTAAAATTTTTCCCCGAGGTGGCCTAACACCTTGAGCAGTTGATATGTTCATTTTGTTTGGCAAATGTATTTTTACAAACTCGACTTTCATTTTATTCTATTTTTTAAACATCGAATAAGGATTTATGTTTTTGTAAATTAACGCAGTAGTGTTAGTTAATTAACATTCTGTTCATTTGTTTACTAATTTGATTGAATTATCTAAATACAAGATTTTATTTTAAAGAAAACATTATATTTCCAAAATATACATTTACAGTAAATTTTATTAAGAAAAAAAAGCACTGAGATATCCCGTAGTTGTCAGTCGATGGATTAAAAAGTATTTGAACCGTGTGCAGTCTATGCAGAGGGTAGTTATGCGCAAGAACAATAAGTAAATTGAAAAGATTCGATTTAGAGGGGCGGTAGGTATTGTGCAACGGTTCCCTAATTCGATTAAAATTCGCGCGTTGGTCGCGGCTCGCGAACCATGAAGAGGCAAACAGGTCATCCGGGCAGTATCATCGCATCTTCATAATGCATCCTTTGTTACGCGTTGTAGGGTAGGGCATACCTGTGCAAGCGCGGATGCACCTGCACAAACATTTTGATGCGAGTCCAGGGGGCCTCGTATTTCAGCGCGCATACGTGTAAGCACGTTTGTGTTATCTGCAACGGGCCGCGTCACACCGCGTTATTCCAAACACGGGACACGTCTTCTCTAACATTCCCATTAGAGATCCTTTGGGCATTGAGCATTGTGCGCCACAGGGGCGATCTCGATGTCTGGAACGAAATTATTTCCTACGCGGGTGGCACGTACCGAGGGAAATAGCTTAACCGTACGACCGTATTACGGGAAATGGGATCGTTCTTTGCGGTAGTAGGTGATCAGTGCTTTGTTGCGCACACTGCTCTCAAGAAGAATGGCTCGAGGAATTTAGGAACGTCTACTGTTGCGGTCTCAATCTACCCTTTCGCTGCTCAGACCATACCTACTATTCCGAGATGACTTGTTGGCTAGGCACCTACAAACGGGGCACCATAGAGGCCTCCCACTAGTAGGGTCTCATCTCTAGGAAATCATTGTCTTCTAAAACAATCGTCACACCAAGTCGTATTGTTTTTGCCTTTCACGCTTGACTGGTTTCAATTCCCCCAATTATACAGGATGTTAATGGGGGATTAAGACGAAAATGAAGAATACCAATTTGTCGATGGAGGCTTATATTTTTGCTGCTTGTGGAAATTGTTCCTGGCAGCCGCTAGCGATAGGAACGTCGAAGCTACATTGGATTTTCTTATAAAATATGTCGGCCGTAAGCGCGAGTTACCGGTGTGCTCAGATACAAACGCGACGACCGACCGTTGATAAATAACGGCCATTATCTTTAATGCACCGCGGTAAACTCGCAGCGATACGTAATTCACCAAACACCTGACCGAGGTGCCGTGGAACGTTCCCGGTAGTGGTGGAATTTAATATCTGCCCAGGAGACACCCACTAAAATTCCTTCTCGATGAAAGAGACTATATTTTCGAATCGATCTACATTCCGATCGCGCTCTAAACAAATATTTATGCCAGCAGGATACGCAAATGCTGTTTAGCTCGAGTTTGATATCGAAAAGTTATGGAACTCTACGTATAACCGACTGAATCCTAACTTAGTTGCATTTTAAAATCCACTTCCAAACGTTTGGGTAACATGTGTCTTCACTTTCGATGAGATTAATGTCCTTTCGTGTAGAGAAACCTGTTCACAAAAGGGTACTGAACGAAAAAATTGGGTTACTGAATGGGTTGATTCAAAAGAGCGTTATAGCTTGCGAGGGCAAATACTTTGATTAAGGTAATCCTGCATTTTATTACAGAAGTGGATGTTCAAAGATCGTAACGCTGATTTAAATGCAACCTCCCGATACATCGTCGCCTCGGTTGGCGAGGCACTAGCTTCCCAGGGATTACGCGATGGACATTACGCGACGAATATTTTACCCGATGGGGCACGGTTTATTTCGTATGCAAAACGCTTCTTGCCCTGTCTCGAACCCCCTGGTGCTCGAGGCAGGCCATGAGTCAGTTTTCGAAGCGTCGCGTTTGATCGAGAGGGCACACGTGCCGGATTTAGGGCTGCCGCTCGATGCACAATGCCGTGTCGTCGTGCATGTCGACGGAGAAACTCATTGAACGGGGTTGAGCCGGGTACGAGGTCGACGAACACGCGTTATTTCGCCCTCCGTAATAGGCACAATTTCCCGTGTACCCACCCGCCCCTTCCTGGTCCACGTGCGTTGCTGTTTAAGGGCTGTCGTTGGGCCTTCCAACAGAAATAAATTCGGTGAACGTAAATATTGACGATTGTTACCGTGCAAGGGAGTCGCGAATGAATACTGGAGGATCTTTTATTCGTTGCTTCGCGAGTTTCTTTATGAACACTGCTCAAAATACAACAGATCAAAGGGGTATTCTACTCTGATATTGATTAAACAATTACACGAGTAATAGAATTTGTAGATTTTAAGGATTTGCATCTCTAGAAAATAAGTTCATCGTCTAACCAACCGTGAACTATTCACCGCTAATAAACCCAATTACTTCAATTCGTGCTTCATTTAATAAATTATACCAAGCAAAGGGAAGGAGACGTGAGTCAATGGTCGAAATATCTTACGCGTTAATTACTGTTGCATCATTCGGTCGTAAGACTTGCATGCTGCTAATGTGCTGTACTTTGAAAAGTGGAAAAAGGACGTAAAAGTCGTAGCTTGCAATGACAACTGTTTCCCACCTGTTGCGTTTTCGATTCAAGCAACATTTTCAGCACAACTTTGCCTAGATCAGGATCTACATCATCTTCAACGTAACGAATTTTTTCCCCGAAAATGCGTAGGATTTCGGGGGTATGTATAATGACCAAAAATGCTTGTAATGTACCCCTGTAATTAAGTATAATTTTTTTAATATGATTTGAAATTTTTTAATTTTGTCGAAAAATTTCAGTACCTTCTCGAATTTTTTTCTCGAAAATGCGTAGGATTTCGGGGGTATGTCTAATGACCAAAAATGCTTGTAATGTACCCCTGTAATTAAGTATAATTTTTTTAATATGATTTGAAATTTTTTAATTTTGTCGAAAAATTTCAGTACCTTCTCGAATTTTTTTCTCGAAAATGCGTAGGATTTCGGGGGTATGTCTAATGACCAAAAATGCTTGTAATGTACCCCTGTAATTAAGTATAATTTTTTTAATATGATTTGAAATTTTTTAATTTTGTCGAAAAATTTCAGTACCTTCTCGAATTTTTTTCTCGAAAATGCGTAGGATTTCGGGGGTCTGTCTAATGACCAAAAATGCTTGTAATGTACCCCTGTAATTAAGTATAATTTTTTTAATATGATTTGAAATTTTTTAATTTTGTCGAAAAATTTCAGTACCTTCTCGAATTTTTTTCTCGAAAGTGGACAGGATTTCGGGGGTATGTATAATGACCAAAAATGATTGCAATCGACTCTTGCATCCGACTATATTTTTTTTAGAACGATTTAAAATTTTTTTTTCGTCGAAAAATTTCGCATTTTCTCGAATTTTTTTCTCGAAAGTGGACAGGATTTCGGGGGTATGTATAATGACCAAAAATGATTGCAATCGACTCTTGCATCCGACTATATTTTTTTTAGAACGATTTGAAATTTTTTTTTTCGTCGAAAAATTTCGCATTTTCTCGAATTTTTTTCTCGAAAGTGGACAGGATTTCGGGGGTATGTATAATGACCAAAAATGATTGCAATCGACTCTTGCATCCGACTATATTTTTTTTAGAACGATTTAAAATTTTTTTTATCGTCGAAAAATTTCGCATTTTCTCGAATTTTTTTCTCGAAAGTGGACAGGATTTCGGGGGTATGTATAATGACCAAAAATGATTGCAATCGACTCTTGCATCTGACTATATTTTTTTTAGAACGATTTAAAATTTTTTTTTTCGTCGAAAAATTTCGCATTTTCTCGAATTTTTTTCTCGAAAGTGGACAGGATTTCGGGGGTATGTATAATGACCAAAAATGATTGCAATCGACTCTTGCATCCGACTATATTTTTTTTAGAACGATTTCAAATTTTTTTTTTCGTCGAAAAATTTCGCTCCTTCTCGAATTTTTTTCTCGAAAATGCGTAGGATTTCGGGGGTATATATAATGACCAAAAATGCTTGTAATGTACCCCCACAGCTAACAATATTTTTTCCAGAACGATTTGAAATTTTTCAATTTAATTGTTAATAATTTTTTAACGAAGCCTCCATTGGCTATTCTTGATTTTCGTCTTATTTTGGCCTGTAGAATCTCCCATTAAAATGTTTCCCAGGCGTGGCCGAACACCCTGTATATTAATCTCGCTTTGAATTTGTATCACGATCAACCGATCTTCAAACAATTTTCGATCGTATTGAATTCGTGGGAAAAGCGACACGACGCGAGTTTTCATAGTATTCGAGCGCGAGCCCATAGAAAATCGTCGATTTTAATCTTCTTGCGGGCCGCGTGTGCCCATGAAAACGCGTCTGAATGCTGAACAGAGCTTACAAAGCGTCTCGTCGCTATCCTGACGGCCACAAAACCTGCGCAGGCACCTCGAACTAAGTAGCCTTATGTCGATACATGGCCGGCGAGGCGTGTTTAACTGCCGAGGGTTAAAATCGCTTTGCAACACGTGCCAAAGTACTACCGCGAAGTACCCTTCATCTTAGTCTTCCCTCTCGGCCGCTTTCGTTGTCATCGTGCGCCCGTCTGAACGATCGACCTTCCCAGTAATTAACGCCCCCACCCACCCACCCGCCCTCTCTAATTACACTCTTCGTCGACGAGAGTCTCGGATAGAACTCTGATTAGAAATTGAAGTCTGAAGAGGTTCTGGCTGAGGTAGGGGCACAACGAGGACCACTTCTCCCTGCCGCTTTGTACAGAATTCTTTTGGGCATTTAATTCCAACGTTAATTGTTGTTAAGAGGATAAATGTAATCGTAATTGATGTAGAAGGTATCTACCTTATCGTCTTTAAAGCTCCATCTACAATTTAACGTTCAGCCACCCCTGGAAAAAATTTTAATGGGGGATTCTAGAGGCCAAAATAAATGGAGACTGATAAATTTCAGTGAACCGGCCCCTAATCTTATGCAAATCAGAATTAGGCGAGGTCCTGGCCGACTGGAAATGAGAAAGGCGTCGGCTGTGAGTCATCGTCGATGTTAAGAATGCTGTACAAGCAGCGTCGAGATGCACCGAAGGATGGAAGGGAGACGTGAATGAGAAGCAACACGAGAGATCTCTTTAATTGACACTTCCGGCCAGCCGCGATTTCCGCGTAAAGAAATTAGTCTGAAATTGCTGCACGCGTATCGACGCAGCTCCGCGCGTACGTTAATTAGTCCGATCGGTCGCTAATTACCGACAATTAGTCTTTTGCGTATTTATTCTTGTGCTTTCCGTTTACTTTTTTCAAGCAATCGCCGCCATTCCTCGCTCGACAAGTTTTTCAACGACAGAGGCGGGCAAAATTCTTGTACGAGAAAAAATTTCGAATCAGCTGTTCATTCGTCAATGGAAACATTACAATTTAAATTTACGAATCGACTACCCACTTCACAATGAACGAATAAAAATAATATTATCGAGTTGTATCGCATTATGAATTAGAATAACGTAAAAATAAATTAAATTTTCAATATAAATGTTAATTTTGGAAACGATATAAAATTGCAATTTTAATAGAAAAACAAAATTAACCTTGAAATATCAGTTAAATGTTTAAAGAATACGATAAAAAAACAAGGTGACCTTGAAATAACCTTGAAAACACCTGGGCATTAAAGAACTAGTTGTTCCATTTGAATATGAGCACCCTGTATATAACAATTCTATTTTCTTTCGACGCATTGATCAAATCTTAATTAGTATCTTACCGACGAGACCAATTAGCAGAATGAAATGTAAAATAACGAGAAAATTAGAAAAATTCCATTCGATTGGCCCGCGATTTAAAATGCGAAATTGTTTCGTTGGGCAATTGGATTTTCGCGCTGAGCTTAAAAACACATGCAGCCAATTTCGTTGAATTGCCAGAGTCTGTTCCCATTATCAGCAATAACAAGGAATAATTAAAGCTTTGCCAGGAGTCCATTGAAACGATGCGTCGAAGCTCGAATCAATACCGGAATGGCTGACAACACCATTCATAAATCGCCGCTTAATTTGAATTTATGACGTCGCTAGGGCAAACGAGCGACCCCGTAATAATGCCTTCGCGCCTTATGGTCGTGGATGAAACATCTTTTTCCGTCGATGGACCCAGAAGTACCCGACCTAACAAAGCAAACACAAGGATTTTGGGAACAAATGTCTTTATTTTTCAACCTAATCTCCTATACCTACACTTTTCTCAGCGGTGTTAGGTTCGATACCTTGTTTATAGTGGGAACCATCGAGCTCCTTAAAGTAGCCATTAAATCTTTTACCGCCTTGCAATGTATTGAAACCTCTAAATGAGAAATTATAGAGAAAAATTGCAAGCTACATGGTTGTTAATTATTTGAGAAAAGCATACCCGAGTGCAAGATCGTTCAGCTTAATTTTGCGGATGCTCGAGACCGTTGCCCCAAAGAAGCTACATACTCGTGTCTGGCAATTTCTGGAGATAAACTGATTAAGTTGAAGCAGCTAGGTGCTGAAAGCAGGCCCGGAGAGCGGCGTAATTGAATATGCTGCGATTAAATCGAGGCGTTACGTTTCTAAACACGGTTTACAGAGTTCAGGGGAGCATCGATATTGAAATTACCGTCTCTCGTTACACGCGACGATATCATGACATCAAATTATTAACAGCGCCAGACCGGAGGCAGAGTTAACTCCGATGGGTGACTTCACGAATTTATCGAACACTGGTACAATTATTGCGGTCATTTTCCGACCATTTCGTCAATCAACGTGCATAACAATGTGTAACAGCGGAACGAATCGAATCGATCGAGGTAATCCATCTTCACTAGCGATAAATTACCACCAGAACTGACTGTTAGAAATCTGCAATCAGATAACGATAGAAAGATCTTAATAATAACGCGTTTTTCTAAATCAATCATTGTTGGTCAATAGATACCCCCAAAATCCTACGCACATTCGAGAAAAAATTCATTATCGAAGATATTTCAACCGGAAAGTTGATTCTTTACCCCGCATAATGCGAAAAACCCCATAAAACTGGTCCAATTTTCAAACAGCCATAACTCCTATAATAGTGAGAATATTTCAATGAAACTTTATTCTGAAGTAGAGCTCATGAGTACCTACAAAAAAGTACTAAACAAAATTTCCATAGGGTGTCAAATAAAATTATTAAAAATGAAAAACTAATTTTTAAGAGAAATCGACAGGGGGTAGGTGCCTTAATGTTTCGACGAAATTAAAAAATTTCAAATCGTTTTAAAAAAAATATGATAGTGTGCAGGCATCTATTCCAATCATTTTTGGTCATTAGACATACCCCCAAAATCCTACCCCCTTCCGAGAAAAAAATTCGAGAAGGTACTGAAATTTTTCGACAAAATTAAAAAATTTCAAATCGTTTTAAAAAAAATATGATCGTGTGCAGGCATCTATTTCAATCATTTTTGGTCATTAGACATACCCCCAAAATCCTACCCCCTTTCGAGAAAAAAATTCGAGAAGGTACTGAAATTTTTCGACAAAATTAAAAAATTTCAAATCGTTTTAAAAAAAATATGATCGTGTGCAGGCATTTATTCCAATCATTTTTGGTCATTAGACATATCCCCAAAATCCTACCTCCTTTCGAGAAAAAAATTCGAGTAGGTGTGACAATTTTTGACAAAATTAAAAAATTTCAAATCGTTTTAAAAAAAATATGATCGTGTGCAGGCATCTATTCCAATCATTTTTGGTCATTAGACATACCCCCAAAATCCTACCCCCTTTCGAGAAAAAAATTCGAGAAGGTACTGAAATTTTTCGACAAAATTAAAAAATTTCAAATCGTTCTAAAAAAATTATATTTAATTACAGGGGTCAATTACAAGCATTTTTGGTTATTAGACATACCCTCGAAATCCTAACCATTTTCGAGAAAAAAATTACTTACCGAAAATATAATTCCAGGCCAGAAATTCTTCACGTAAATTTCATGCGAATCTTTGAAATGTCATAACTTCTGAACGGATTGAAGGATTTTAATGTTTAAAAAAGCAAACTACGCGTATTTTGATGGAGAATATGTACAAATCGTAAAAATATTCAAAAAGTTGGTTCTTGATCTCGCAAAATGAGAAAAACCCCATAAAAATGGTCCAATATTCAAACAGCCATAACTTCTACAATAGCAAACGTATCTCAATGAAATTTAGTATGGAAGTAGAGCTCATGGATACCTACAAAAAAGTACTAAACAAAATTTTCGTAGGGCGTCAAATAAAATTATTAAAAATGAAAAATTAATTTTTAAGAAAAACCGACAGGGAGTAGGGTGCCTAGTAGATTTCAAATCGTTTTGAAAAAATTATTTTCGGTCGTGGGGGGTCATTATAGTAATTTTTGGTGAATAGACACACCCCCAAGAAACCACCAACTGTGACTCGGAGCTACCCCACTCTCCCTTATCGCATGCTTGAAAAATGTATCAATCCTTTGACTTTTATATGCATCGTACGTAAAATGGAGAGTGATTGCGCAGCATGTAATCCGTATCCTTTCAATCTAATTTGTCCGATGACCAATATAGATATACAGACCGATGTATAGAGTGCAGAGGCGTGGTTTCCGGGCGCATCCTGCGAGGATGCGGGACAAAAGGGAGCCAATCAAACGACGGAATTGCAAATTCCGTAGAAACGAATAACCTCGAACGACTAACGATTTTCCCCCGCACACGATCGAGATTGAAACATTCTTTGAGAAAAGTTTTCGAAATTAGAGGACAGCCGAGCAAGTGAAACGGGGCCAATTCGTTCGCGTTCGACCCAGTTTCGAATTGACACCGTAATAAGTGGTTCAAATTTGCGATATTCTATTTTTATGGGAGCCTCTTTGCACGACCCGAGAGCCCCGACTGGTAATGCACTGTCATTAACCGCAATTAGGTGCCATCTCGCCGCCGCGGCATCAGAATTTATATGCCAAGAACGAGGATAGGTGCATACAGTCTCTTTTATGCCGACAATCACGTTCCACTTCCATTTAAAACGCGTTGCGCTGCAAAGTTGAACTTAAACGCGTCAACTTGTTAGGCTCGTTGCTTCGACGAATTGTAACGCCAAGCTTTCTAGAGCAGTGGGCCAATTAATCCTCCTTAACAATTAAAAGTTCTAAATCTTTTGATCGCTGAGGGGTCCAAACAAATTTAATTTGCTTTTAAAATGCAAGGGCAAGGAGAGATCTTGGATGAACTTGTAATTATTTCGGCCACTATATTTGTAAATCGAAGCTGTTAAATATTTCATCGAATGGTAGCGATTTTCCTTTTTTGTTCGCCACTCTAGCGCACCCTCGTTTAAAAAGTGGGCACGAAAAGGTACTCTTCACCGGGAGGACCTCGAGGTCTTTTATTGCTCGGGAGCGAGGGGTTAGGACGCGAAAGGACTCCCGATTATCCATTCGTCCTGAAAGCCTCCACGTTCTCGGCAACCCCTTTCTCTTCCACGAGGGTCCTTGCAAGATGCGGATGCAAGCTGCACCCCGATGCGTTTTTACGGGGTATCATTGGCCAGTTTGAGCATCACGAGGACCGCCAAGTCGAAGCAACCCAGACTGATCTGCGTTGACTATGTTGGGAATCGAAGCTGTGCAGTTTTCCACAGTAGTCCACTGTTCGATAGACATATACAGGGTGTTTGGTCACACCTGGGAAAGGATTACAATTTCGCGAATAAATGCTCGGATGTGTCTTGGGGGATTTTAAGACGCCGTTCACGAAGAGGAGACGAAACGCGTCGCATGGAACTTGCTCTCACGTAACGCGTACTGAAATTGCCGATCATTAAGAGCATCCGGCCTCTCTGAAACGTCGGCTCGAGTTTACGAGACCAGTTTCTGCACCCGAATCAATTTGCAGAAGCTGCGTGTCCTTTTCTTCGAGCTGGATCGAAACAGAGACACCGAGCGCGTTCCTACGCACACACGCGCATGTAACAGACAGTAAATATGTAGCAACAAATGACACTCTAGTAAAATTATTTCCATCCGCCAGCCTAGCCTTTCTGCTTCTATTTACTTCTCTTTGCGATCGCCTGACTCGCACCTTAGCGGCCTATTAAACCAGTTAAATCCTTCTCTTTCTGTTTCAAACAATTTCTTACCTTTTACTTTATCGACCATTATGGAATATAATGGACGAGTATTTTCCTGTCGGTAAAAACTTAGCCTCCTCGATATTTACAAACGTCCACGAAATCTCATTGAAGCTTCGTTAAAGAGTTACTAAGAAACTAAATTAAAAAATTTCAAATTATACTAAAAAAAATATATTTAGTTTCAGGGGCTAATTATAAACATTTTTGGTGAATAGACATACCCCAGAAATCCTACGCATTTTCGAGAAAAAAATTCCTTACCGAAAATCTAATACGAGGTCAGAAATGGTACCCCAAAATTTCGTGCAAATGCCTTTCGTCGAGTTTTTTTCCTGCAAATCGAATCCAGATGTGGCTACCTCTAATTCCGTTGCAAGGGACCGGAAAGAGGAAATATTAATACGTCCCGCTGGAAAATTCCGGACGGTCGTCACGTGTTGGAGTGTATTTTGAAGAGGTAGACGAAGGATAAATGGCGGAGAAAGCCGACCGTGGTGCATTTAATATACAGCGTCGTGTGTATATGGCCTGGCCAACGTGAATGGACAAAGTTCTCCAGAGAGTTTTTGCAACCGGTGCCACGTGCAGCCCAAATGTTGCGTTTCGTCCCTTTTACCTTCTACGCCATTTCTGTTTCTGTGTTTGGGGCCGGTATTACGAGCCTAGGACTCGAAATATAATCATTTTTGGTGAATAGACACTCTCGAAATCCTATTCGAGAAAAAAATTCATTACCGAAAATATAATTGCAAGCCAGAAATGGTACCCTGAAATCTCATGCGTATCTTTAAAACAACTTCTGAACGGATTGGAGGATTTTAATGTTTCAAAATGCAAACAACGCGTATTTTGGTGGAGAATACGTAGAAATTCTAAAAATATCCGAAAAGTTGTTCCTTAATCCTGTAAAGTGAGAAAAGGCCCATGAAAAATGGTCCAATTTTCAAACAGCCATAACTCCTACAATAGTGAATATATTTCAATGAAACTTTTTACTGAAGTAAAGCTCATGGGTACCTACAAAAAAGTATTAACTTACATTTCAGTACAACGTCAAACAAATTTATTAAAAATGAAGAAAAATCGACAGGGTAGGTAGGTGCCTAAATTTTTCTTACTTCTCTCTCTGTAATTGTTTGGTTTTTTGTTTAAACCTAATTTACATCGATTGCTATTCCATGAATATTAAATAAAGCTTAAACATGTAATCGCAATTCTATGTTGGTGTTCCATTGATATCCTTTTTCATCGTCTGTCCACTTACTTTTGCCCCTGACTGTAAATGCCAGAGGACTCGATAAGTTGGGACTTCTCGTGGGAAGCAATTTCCCGCCGATTGTGCACGATTCGTCGTTATTCGTAGCTAGAAAGTTTCCGCGTGTTCGAGGGGACTTATGCCGTGTCTGTGGGACCACCTACGTGCGTCTCGTGTTACGCGCATTGTTGTGCACGACGATTCTCTTCGGTGACCCATCAGCGTGGGGACACGACTGCGAGAAGACGGTGACTTGACCGTAGAAAAGGATAAAAGAACGCAGAGATGCAATACCTGCGAGGACCAAGGACAATAGTGCCTGTGAATTTTTCTAAGGCCTCGACTCATGTTAGTCACGCGATGAAACTCGAGACTTTCGACGAGTAAGTCCCACGTATACTATTGTTTCACAGGAAATCGACGTTCTACGCCGTTGGTAAACAATTCAAGACCTTGCAACAAGAGGGAGCAACTTCCTTTCTGATCATTTTTTATGATCTACTTTAGAAAAAAGTTTCATTGAAATATATTCACTATTGTAGGAGTTATGGGGTTTTCTTTCATTTTACGGGGTCAAGGAACAACTTTTCGAATATTCTTGCAATTTCTATATATTCCTCACTCAAATACGCGTTGTTTGGCTTTTTGAACATTAAAATCGTCCAATCCGTTCAGAAGTTATGGTGCTTTAAAGATTTGCATGAAATTTCAGGGTACCATTTCTGGCTTCACATTAGATTTTCGGTAAACAATTTTTTTCTCGAAAGGGGGTAGGATTTCGGGGGTATGTCTAATGACCAAAAATGATTGCAATTGACCCCCACAACCGAAAATAATTTTTCCAGAATGATTTGAGATTTTTCAATTTAATTTTTTAATAACTTTTTAACGAAGCCTCCATCAACGAATTGGTATTCTTGATTTTTGTCTTATTTTGGCCTCCTGAATCCCCCATTAACATATTTCCCAAGGTTTTCCGAACACTTTGTATATGTACGCCATTAAGAAAATGTAGTACTAATTAGTTTATACCTTTCCTCTGTTTTATTACTAACAACAGAATCTAACAAGTGATCGTAAGTATATGTCCGCTACTGTACTCAACTGTGCGACTGTCAAAGACTTTATTGCAGTGCATTTTTCTTCGAATCTTATGCCGATCGTCGAAGAAAGTTCCTATCTACTTTATCGCGCGTTGAATATACGACTTACTTTTTTACCCGTCTCGATATCGCGCTAACGCTTGAAATATTTCTGATGTCCTGAAAGTGCAGAGTCGTCCGAGATTATCGACACGCTTTTTCCCTTCCTGATAAATCCGTATACACTCGAGAGCCAGAGGAACGAAGAAAACCGATACCGTTTCGAGACACGTCGAGATCGTCGTTTCGTTCCCTGGAATTATCGCGGCAAACATTCGTTCGGAGAGACGGTCGGTCGTCGGGCGACGATCGTTAAAATGCATATGAATCCTTGGCGAATGCCATAATGCATAGGTAGATCGAGTCCGTGACTGATTCTGACAATGGCCTCCCCACGGGCGCGCCATCATCATTTCACCGCGAAAATCACAGACCATTATCAAATATCACCGGCGGCTCGCTCGCCATTTCAATAATATCAATTTGTAACGCGCCACGAGAGGCGTACAATCAATCCTAGATACGGATTCATAGATCCTCTAACCATACCTCCGCAGATCAACTCCATTATTCGCTCGTACAGTCCACGATCTACATTTCTTTTTAAAATTAACGCTTTTCAATAAGTCCTTGGAGAATCCCAGAGCTGGTGCTCCTAGCATCCAAAACTTTTGGAAAAATGGAAAAATGTGAGTTTCGAGCAGTGATTAAACACTTGCATTTAAAACGTCCTCATTTGGAAAAGAAAAAGATCCTCTTCCATGAAGACGATGCACGGGAGCAGACCTGTGCAGTTTCGATGGCCAAAATCATGGAATAGAAATCACAAGATCCACCGTATTTGGTGAATAAATGGTGGGGGGTTTGTGTGGCTCGAAGGAACCTCGTATATTCGCGCAGCATTAAGAGGTTGCATTCTGACAGCATGGTTGATGCGCGTACCAACGTATTACGTTACAACGAGGAATGCACCGAGAGGAAACACGAGAAAAACATCGATGAAAGGAGAGAAGATGCGCACGATGATAAAAAGCCGATGGTAACGACTCGGAATCAATACTTCATGATACATACCCTGGTCACAAACACTCGTATCCTTGTATCAATGCAATCGCTATACTCCTTTCGGGTTGACGGCTGACAGCCAGCATCTCGTATGCGCTTTATGCTAGTTGGACAATTTTAATGGAACGCTTGTTCCCCCTACTCCAACTACAGATTTTATTACACATACGAGGTGTGTACATTAAGTGACTTTTTTTTAATTGCAATTGAATATTGTCTCCCTTGGGAAGCCACACAGCGCTGAAGACGATTCCTCCAATCCTCATAGCAGTGTTGGAACTTGGATACTGGTATGGTGTTGCCTCTCATGCTCGCCACCAGGGGGATCGCGCTCTCACAAGCGCTCGATCGACTTCCTCTCCACTCCTAAACTCTTGCACACTGGGGTACCACAAGGGATCAGTCCTGGGACCCATCCTATTCAACATCAACGACATACCCAAAAGCTCCAACACCAAACTTACCCTCTATTCCTCAACAAGCGATTAAACACACCCAAGCAATAGTATTCACTCCAAAAAGACTGAATAATCCTGATAAACTCGTAAGCAATCACCTCATCAACTGGACCACTAGGAATATGGTTTGACAACAAGCTAAAATGGCACCACAACTCCAGAGATAGAGCCTGCAAAGGCATAGGAATCTTTCGACTCATTTTTAGCACTCACTAGAAAGAACTGTTCTACGAAAACGATTGCTACGAACAACCAAATGACTCTAGCGGGTACAAACTCGTATCAAAGGCGTATCACACGTTCGTGGAATGGAAAAATGTTGGGCCAAAATGACCAGTACACGATTGAATAAAACATTTACATATCATAAGAAAATTGTTCCCTTTCGAGCAACCAAACAGTCGAGAGTGGACCCTTGAAACTTTCCAAGCACACACGAGTCCCGTTGCGTGTCTCGCGGTTGCTTCGCAAACCCAAGGAGCACCCTCGTTTCCCTAGACGCTCGAAACTGAAAACAAACGAGCAGTTTGTTCAGATTTCTGTCCGTGGACCTTCTCGGTAAAATAGAGCAGCACGATTCTCCGGAGTCGTTAAATCGAACTAATGTGCTTTCAACGTCGAGACATCTCCGATTTCAAAGCAAAGACACCGCGGCAGCATCGTTCGTTTCAGTTTCTTTCGGGGTTTTAACGAGCCCCGTAATCGCGTGTAAACACAAGGGGCTGCTACTAGGCTTCATTCACTTGCCTCTTCTATTTTTTTTTCTTTTTTTTCTACAGCCAAGTGGTCGTGAGAAACGACGCAGGGGTTGCAAGTTTCTTTTCTTAAAGCGAGGGCTCACAGAAAATTAACCACGAGAAACGAGATATTATGTTTATTGTCGCGTATTAATTATCCGAGAATAAATGTCTGTCTCCCGTTTCTCGACATTTTGTTCTTCTAATTTACGGACTAGTATTACTCTCAGTGTTTACGTAAATTACTTCTTTTTATCTACGTAATCCGTTCTTTTCACCGGGATATTCAAGGGGGTAGTTTCATTTTTCTTAACTTTTATAAGGAAATAGTTTTGTCACGCCAGAGGTGGCTTCACAGTGCAAAGGTTTAAAAGATTTTGCATTTTTCACTGCTGGAAATTTTGCAGTGGCGATTCAAGGCTGAATTAAGCGAACCACAGGCATTTCTGGTAATACAGAAACAGGTATCCGCCGTGCAACGAACCGGATCTCCCTCGATAGGACTTCCGGTTAACCGAGCCCTCTTGCTTCCGGCGAGGAGACCGATGACTCGTGAAATCGAAGGGTACCATCGGGTAATTCGATAGAATCAGCTTCCCCCGAAACCGAGAATAATCGAGAGCTTGACTTTTTTCGCGTCAACACGTTCACCACCTGCCCTTCTTACACCTTTATACATAGTCTATCACTTACAATCGTAAACTTAGCGGTTTGGCTGATATTTTTTCAATAAAACATGACAATTGTCTAAATTATTGAAACTCGTATAAAGGCATACAGGGTGTTCACCCCTGGGAAAAATTTTAATGGGGGATTCTAGAAGCCAAAATAAGACGAAAATCAAGAATACCAATTTGCTAATGGAGGCTTCGTTAAAAAGTTATTAACAATTAAATTGAAAAATTTCAAATCGTTCTGGAAAAATTATTTTTGGTTGCAGGGGTCAATTATAAGCATTTTTGGTCAATAGATATACCCCTGAAATCCTACTCATTTCCTAGAAAAAAATTCGAGAAGGTGCGAAATTTTTCGACGAAAAAAAAAAATTTCAAATCGTTATAAAAAAAATATAGTCGGATGCAAGAGTCGATTGCAATCATTTTTGGTCATTAGACATAACCCCGAAATCCTACGCATTTTCGAGAAAAAAATTGTTTACCAAAAATATAATTTCAAGCCAGAAATGTCTGCCCGAATTTTCATGTGAATCTTTAAACCGTCATAACTTCTGAACGAATTGGACGATTTTGATGTTCAAAAAGCCAAACGCCGCGTATTTTAGTGTAGAATATGTAGAAATTGCAAAAATATCCGGAAAGTTGATTCTTGACACCGCAAAGTGCGAAAAACCCAATAAAAATGGTCCAATTTTCAAACAGCCATAACTCCTACAATAGTGAATATATTTCAATGAAACTTTTTTCTCAAGTAGAGCTCATGGGTACCTACAAAAAAGTATTAGACAACTTTTCCGTAGAGCGTCAAAAAAAAGTACTAAAAATCGAAAACGAATTTTTAAGAGAAATCGACAGGGGGTAAGTGCCTGAATTTTTCGGCGAAAAAAAAAAATTTCAAATCGTACTGGAAAAATTATTTTCAGTTGCAGGGGTCAATTACAATAATTTTTTGTGAATAGACATACCCCCGAAATCCTACTCATTTCCCAGAAAAAAATTCGAGAAGGTGTGAAATTTTTCGACGAAAAAAAAAATTTCAAATCGTTCTAAAAAAAATATAGTCGGATGCAAGAGTCGATTACAATCATTTTTGGTCATTATACATACCCCCGAAATCCTGTCCACTTTCGAGAAAAAAATTCGAGAAAATGCGAAATTTTTCGACGAAAAAAAAAATTTCAAATCGTTATAAAAAAAATATAGTCGGATGCAAGAGTCGATTACAATCATTTTTGGTCATTAGACATAACCCCGAAATCCTACTCATTTCCCGGAAAAAAATTCGAGAAGGTGTGAAATTTTTCGACAAGAAAAAAAATTTCATATCGTTCTAAAAAAAATATAGTCGGATGCAAGAGTCGATTGCAATCATTTTTTGTCATTACACCTACCCCCGAAATCCTGTCCACTTTCGAGAAAAAAATTCGAGAAAATGCGAAATTTTTCGACGAAAAAAAAAATTTCAAATCGTTATAAAAAAAATATAGTCGGATGCAAGAGTCGATTACAATCATTTTTGGTCATTAGACATAACCCCGAAATCCTACTCATTTCCCGGAAAAAAATTCGAGAAGGTGTGAAATTTTTCGACAAGAAAAAAAATTTCATATCGTTCTAAAAAAAATATAGTCGGATGCAAGAGTCGATTGCAATCATTTTTTGTCATTACACCTACCCCCGAAATCCTACTCATTTCCCAGAAAAAAATTCGAGAAGGTGTGAAATTTTTCGACGAAAAAAAAAATTTCATATCGTTCTAAAAAAAATATAGTCAGATGCAAGAGTCGATTGCAATCATTTTTGGTCATTACACATACCCTCGAAATCCTACTCATTTCCTAGAAAAAAATTCGAGAAGGTGTGAAATTTTTCGACGAAAAAAAAAATTTCAAATCGTTCTAAAAAAAATATAGTCGGATGCAAGAGTCGATTGCAATCATTTTTGGTCATCACACATACCCCCGAAATCCTACTCATTTCCCAGAAAAAAATTCGAGAATGTGTGAAATTTTTCGACGAAAAAAAAAATTTCAAATCGTTCTAAAAAAAATATAGTCGGATGCAAGAGTCGATTGCAATCATTTTTGGTCATTACACATACCCTCGAAATCCTACTCATTTCCCAGAAAAAAATTCTAGAAGGTGTGAAATTTTCCCCCGAAAAAAAAAATTTCGAATCGTTCTAAAAAAAATATTTTCGTTTGCAGGGGTCAATTACAATCATTCTTGGTCATTACACATACCCTCAAAATCCTATTCATTTTCTAGAAAAAAATTCATTACTGAAAATCTAATTAGGCACCTAAATTTTTCGACGAAAAAGAATTTCAAATCGTTCTAGAAAAATTAAAATAGACACATCCCGGAAATCCTACGCATTTAAAAAGTTCATAGAATTGTGGTAAGTTCTATTCTACTTAACTGTGTTCAATCAATATTAGTTGATAGAAATTTTGTTGTGAGAAGTACTTCATTTTCCGAATCATCGCTAGATTGCTTCGAGTAAATCGGTTTGGAAAAGAGTTTCGCCGTTCCCAGAGATTTCGTTGACGTGCTCATAAAGCAGAGTATCCGCAAACGGTGCAAGCAAGATCCAGCCAGCCGGCTACACCTTGAAAAGTAGCGAGCACATTGGTTATGCGCGAGGCAATAAATACTTTGGTGCTTCGGGCAAGAGAGAAAGAGATTGCAGCTGGTACACGTCCAGCAACCGAGAGGCGGCTCGTAAGTCGGTGAAAGACTTTTAAGATTTTACGACTTGTACCTGCGAGCAGCGCGAACTTTGAAGGCACCGTGTTGCCTGGCGATTACACAGTCAACCTCGTAATTCCTCGCGTCCATCTTGTCGATTCTTGTTCCCCGGACGATTTGGAATTAGAACACGTGTTAGCGCGACGCTCACGGAGAAACGACTTGATCGAGCATGGGGAATCAGCGATTTAAAAACTTTTTATCGGAGCAGTCAATTCGCGAACACGTTCTTATCGGGAATAATCGCGAGTAAAAATAAATTTGCGGTGCATTCCATTCATAACCGTTCTCCGTCCAGCGAAAAATCAATTGCGGAGAAAATTCTATCTCGTCTAGACAACCTTCCCTCCCACGAGTCATTAATATTCATATCACTCGCGGCGTATTCGCGCGCGATATCGATCGACTTCTTTTCCTACGGCGACCCCATCGAATATCAATGAGATTTGTATCGATAAATGAGAACGCCCCGCGGAGAAATCGACCACGTAATCTTCTTGCGGTGTCGCCGCGGTCCTTACTGCGAACGATTGCCTCCGAACAAAGTAAAGTGAACGTTTCTCGTCTCTGTGGACACTCAATTGTTATCATTGCTCGCTAGAAAAGCAAAGATCAAATGCTAGCGGTGAAATTATTCTTTGCATCGCGTTTGGTATTAGCTAGGAGTTCGCAAGGTTCAAGTACCCAGAAGTAAAAATGACTATGGTCGGAAGTAGCAACCTTGCAAAACCCAAGTTTCAAGTTTCAAGAGGCTACATTGTTTAGTATTTGTTTGAAAGGTCTCAGTCCAACCAATATAAAAATTGATCGTTATTGCGATGGCCTAAATCGAGGAATTGAAGTTCGAATTGCCCCCTCACGCACCCCATTCGCCGGATTTAGCCCCCTAGGATGATCTTCTCTTCTCAAACTTGAAAAACTGGCTTGGTGGTAGAAGATTTTTCAATAACGAGGAGGTGGATAGCCATTTCATCGTCGTTCCTCTTGTTTTATGCCCGATTTGGCCTCACCCCCCTGTATCTCGAGTTTTCATTTACGGATTCGATGTTTACGTTATTATTTTTGTTGCAATACACATCGATTTATCGATGGGCACTTGGCCTCTTTCTCGTTATCCGTTGTTTGCTTTTTTTAAAGGAAAAATGTGTTTGGATTTTTCGAGCCAACAACCACTATGCAAACATTATTGGGAACAATTCATTCTACGAATTTAGTACACGTTTTTTCAAAATTCGATTACCAGAAATAACGAGAGACTCAACGTTGGAAAAATGAAACTATGTATCGCGAGAAAAAAGGTTTTAAAAGGCAGTTTTACTAGGAATAAAATCACAGTAATCTCCTTATCCGAATACACGCGACTGCAACTTGAGGGCATAAAAGTAAAGTTATGCACGGACGGATAAAGTTTAAGAGAACGTTGCGAGAAAACGAGTTAAGTGCATTTCCAGATATTGCAGTTCCTCGGTGGAATCAAGTTTAACCATTGTTACGGGATTTACGCGAAACTTCGGAATGGTAAGCTCAATTTCCTGAAAACTTCGAAAAACGTTAATGTCTTTTCTTCGCGAGGTAATTCGGCGCATCCCTGCTTTTAGTTTCATCCACGATTACCAATACTCAAAGCTTAACTTGCTAGACCACTTTTAGGCCAGTTCTCAGAAGGTAAAAATCGACTGCAATAATTAGAAATATACATTTCGTTGCATTAATTGGTAAATTTAAGTATTAATTTATTTTACCAAAAAAAGTTCCTCAGACCCTTGGGAAAAATTTTAATGGGGGATTCTAGAGGCCAAAATAAGACGAAAATCAAGAATAATAATTTCTTGATGGAGGCTTTGTTAAAAAGTTATTAATGTTTAAAGTTCAGTCAGTTCTGAATTTTTTTCTCGAAAGGGGGTAGGATTTCGGGGGTATGTCTATTCACCAAAAATGATTGTAATTGACCCCCGCAACCGAAACTAATTTTTCCAGAACGACTTGAACAATTCGTGAGGGAATAATTATCATATTTTTATAAAGCAATTATAACTAAACGCGAAAGTCCAGATGCTTGTTTCCGTCCGCTTCGCAGCCAGGCAATATTATTTTTGTACACCCTGTAGAACGGAGGTTCGGGGGAGTAAATCGATAAGTTTGTTCGTAACAACGGTGTTTCAAAGAGGTCTTCTTCCCTCTTTCGGCCACTTGTCTGCCTCATCATCTTCCTCGCGGTAATCTCTGCTTCTTCCGCGCGTTCTCGTTGGCTCTTCAGCCACGGCCACAATAGAACAACCTAACGACATGGACACGAAAAAAAAAGGGAAGAAAGTGGAGGAACTAATCTGTCGGTTGCAAAATCGATATCAGTTCTGTGCGGGGGTAGGCCTCGGTCAATAGAAACGAACTGGCGTCAATGTACGCGCGGGGGTTGATCCACCCCTTCGATGCTCTTTTCTCTCCATTTGTTATCCTTAATATTTAATTATCAAAGTTCTACTTAAAGAAGTACCCATTTGCACGCGTTCGAGGATCATGCACTGAAGCAAATTAGCAAATGTAAATTAAGGGGAGTGACGTCGTGGTCCGATCTCGTAGACTTTCAACGACGAAAGGTTAATCTCTTTTCCCCCGGGCACGGCCGGTGTGTCGGGTTAATTCCAAAAAACGAGGGCACTAGGAACGTTTTCAAGTACGGCACTTGCTCCTCCGCAGCTCGCCTCGCCCGAAGGTGGTCCAAGTGTTCCAGCGATCCGGCAAGTCCATCGAGGCTAACTGCACTCCGCTGACGAGGACTTGGAGTAACGTGTTTCGAGCGCTCGAGTGTTTGCGGCAGCCTCGTTCATTCTCTTTCCTTCCATCCGCCTTTTTCTCCTTGTCCCTTGGCTTTTCTGTTTTTCTTCCCCTTAGGTGCACCCTCTCGCGAGGAACCCAGTTTATATTCCATGAACAGTAACGTGTTTCCTAACGTTTATTTAGAAATAATGCAAACTGGTCGATCGACCCACCCCCACTTAGAAATCGTCATTCTAACTGGTAAACATTTCTAATAGAATTGTGCCAGCAGAGGGCTACGCTCTCTCGCAAGTACTCGACCGAACTAGGAATCCACATGTTATGAAATAGCCTGTAATTTTTCCCCTATTCCGTCACGACCCAGCTGCTGCACGCGCGGATAACTTTTGCGGATAGCCTGCATTATCGTCCCCCCAGTTTTACGTTGAAACGTTGCACGAGCACCGAAAAGGGGATGAGGACGAACTCATCGGCACACACGGACATCAAACAAACCGAGAAGGACGGAGGTTGAAACAGGAGAAAACACCGGATTAAATACGAAGCATTGCGGGGGTTAATAGTTCCAGAGTTGGCACTGATGCTGCTGCAACCTCTTCGCCATCTTTCTCTTTCTCTCCGTTTGCTGCTCGCGCATCGGGGACAAGCTCCAGTTAATCTGGAAAACGAGGAATTCAACTATCGGACGAGCGAAACGAATTTACCTTCCCTTTCTTCCTTTTACTCGATATTTCAAATCGCGAAAATACTTGTGCCCGGTTAAAAAGTGGAAAACTGGCAATCTAGGTAATCGACGTCGTTCCTCGCGGAACCATTTTGCGACCGTCATTGTTTAACTACTGCAATCGACTAGTTTCTTCACTCTGTTTTTATACTTGTAATTTTCGTCTAATTAAGCACTTTTTGATATTTATAAATTACTTGAAAAAGGCGTGTAACATCACGGATCGGTCTGATAGGTGGCGACACTGCACGATAATAATCTTGTTTTTCAAGAAAGTACAATCTTTCGATTATCGAAGTTGATTGTCCCAGCATTTCTCAGTTAATTCAGAGAATCGAGGATGAAGCGTATTTCAGGCGTCTCCATCGTCGATATCGAGGTCTTTTCGCAGCGTATCGAAAACGTTGAGCTAATTGAACTGGAGGGAGGCAGCATAGCCCGCGCGACATGCTCTTTCAATAGCGTTTCCCGATCTGGTAAGATAAATTGCCAACTTCCACGGTACATCATTGGTAGCTCTGTAAAGGCTTCAAAGGACACTCGCGACCGTCAACTTTTAAACGAGTTTAAACCAGTTTATCGACCGACGGATGAAAACGATCAAAAAGCTCGAGTCGCTGAAAGGAAAAAAATAATTGATGAAAACACACGCGAACGGGTCGGCGCTAATGAGAGCAGCCCTCTTTGTAGCAAAACCTCAAGGAGTTGAATCTTCTCGTCTTTTTCCTCCGTTGAAAACGGTTGGCTGGTTTCGCGTTGTAGCCCTATCTCGGAGACATTTCAATTTCTCATCCTTTTATGTTCCCCTCGCCATTCGATACGCCGTCCAAGCAGGTCAGGCAACCAGCCAGGATATCTACGTTTTGCCCTTTTTTCACCCGCTCCCCCAGACCATTAGGTCCAAAATCTCGCGCGAAAATTCGTCTCGCCGTTTATGAATTCCTCCTCCGCGTATACATACAGTGACTGAAATAATTAGTCACTCACATTGAAAATCGTGCAGGTTGTATCGTAAGAAGCAGTCATAAGGAATTTGGTGGAGAATAAATTAGTAATCTATAGCTCAATGCTCGGTCATACGAATTCATTCTTCGATGTTCTGCTCTTCATTTGTTTCTATTAAAATTTCACCGCGAACGGATGTGCTCGCTATGTCCATCGCAACGATATCGAACACTCAAGATCACTGTCCGTATCGAGCTTATAAATTTTTCGTGGTATCGATTCGAGGTTGAATAAATGTTCCTTCTCAGATTATCTAATCTTATCGTCGATGTGCGCATCCAGAGTGTAGAGTACGTTTTAATAATTTTCCGTTCGACGCTATTCCGTTATACATATACAAGGTGTTCGACCATCCATGGGAAAAATTTTAATGGGAGATTCTAGAGGCCAAAATAAGACGAAAATCAAGGATAGTAATTTCTTGATGGAGGCTTCGTTAACAAGTTATTAACGTTTAAAGTTCCGCTCGTAATTAATTTTTTTCTCGAAAGGGGGTAGGATTTCGAGGGTATGTCTATTGACCAAAAATGATTGTATTCGACCCCCCTAGCTAAATATAATTTTTTTAGAACGATTTGAAATTTTTTAATTTTATCGAAAAATGTCACACCTTCTTGAATTTTTTTCTCGAAAGGGGGTAGGATTTTGGGGATATGTCTATTGACCAAAAATGATTGTATTTGACCCCCCTAGCTAAATATAATTTTTTTAGAACGATTTGAAATTTTTTAATTTTATCGAAAAATGTCACACCTTCTTGAATTTTTTTCTCGAAAGGGGGTAGGATTTTGGGGATATGTCTATTGACCAAAAATGATTGTATTCGACCCCCCTAGCTAAATATAATTTTTTTAGAACGATTTGAAATTTTTTAATTTTATCGAAAAATGTCACACCTTCTTGAATTTTTTTCTCGAAAGGGGGTAGGATTTCGGCGGTATGTCTAATGACCAAAAATGATTGGAATTGACGCCTACACACGAAAATAATTTTTCCAGAACGATTTGAAATTTTTTAATTTTATCGAAAAATGTCACACCTTCTTGAATTTTTTTCTCGAAAGGGGGTAGGATTTCGAGGGTATGTCTATTGACCAAAAATGATTGTATTCGACCCCCCTAGCTAAATATAATTTTTTTAGAACGATTTGAAATTTTTTAATTTTATCGAAAAATGTCACACCTTCTTGAATTTTTTTCTCGAAAGGGGGTAGGATTTTGGGGATATGTCTATTGACCAAAAATGATTGTATTTGACCCCCCTAGCTAAATATAATTTTTTTAGAACGATTTGAAATTTTTTAATTTTATCGAAAAATGTCACACCTTCTTGAATTTTTTTCTCGAAAGGGGGTAGGATTTCGGGGGTATGTCTAATGACCAAAAATGATTGTATTTGACACCCCTAGCTAAATATAATTTTTTTAGAACGATTTGAAATTTTTTAATTTTATCGAAAAATGTCACACCTTCTTGAATTTTTTTCTCGAAAGGGGGTAGGATTTCGAGGGTATGTCTATTGACCAAAATTGATTATAATTGACCCCTGCAATCAAAAATAATTTTTTTAGAACGATTTGAAATTTTTTAATTTTGTCGAAAAACTCCACACCTTCTCGAATTTTTTTCTCGAAAGGGGGTAGGATTTCGAGGGTATGTCTAATAACCAAAAATGATTGGAATTGACGCCTACACACGAAAATAATTTTTTCGAAACGATTTGAAATTTTTTTTTTTCGTCGAAAAATTAGGCAGCCTACCCCCTGTCGATTCTTCTTAAAAATTTGTTTTTAATTTTTAATAAATTTTGTTGGCGCTGTACAGAAAAATTGTTTAATACTTTTTTGTAGGTACCCAGGAGCTCTACTTAAGAAAAAAGTTTCATTGAAATATATTCACTATTATAGAAGTTATGGCTGTTTGAAAATTGGACCATTCCTATGGGGTTTTTCGCATTTTACGGGGTCAAGGTGCAACTTTTCTAATATTTTTATAATTGCTACATATTCTACACTAAAATACGCGTCGTTTGGCTTTTTGAACATTAAAATCGTCCAATCCGTTCAAAAGTTATGGCGTTTTAAAGATTCGCATGAAATTTATGGGAAGCATTTCTGGTCTGAAATTATATTTTCGGTAAGGAATTTTTTTCTCGAAAATGCGTAGGAATTCGAGGGTATGTCTATTGACCAAAAATGATTGTATTTGACCCCCCTAGCTAAATATAATTTTTTTAGAACGATTTGAAATTTTTTAATTTTGTCGAAAAACTCCACACCTATTCGAATTTTTTTCTCGAATGGGGGTTGGATTTCGGGGGTATGTCTAATGACCAAAAATGATTGAAATTGACCCCCACGACCGAAAATAATTTTTCCATAACGATTTGAAATTTTTGAATTTAATTGTTAATAACTTTTTATAGAAGCATCCATCGACAAATTGGTATTCTTGAATTTGAGAAATGGCCGCTTTTCCAAATGTTATTCGAAGATTCTTTAATTTTAATTCACACCTGTAGAATGTGTCTTCCACCTGAAGAGAATCGAGGACGCACTATGGATCGGAATCGTGTATCGGGCAACGAAATCTTTTTTAAAAGGCTCGCTGACGCAGCCTGTATCCTCTGACAGGTCCTGAACACCTTGAAATCGTAGCATGTCGGACAGAGGTACACAGAAATGCTCGCGTGTGCGAAGAATCTCGAAGACCGTGGGAACATCGCCATGGATTATGTTGTGCTTCGTCTCCTAAATCCCCCATATATCAAAAATTCCCGGTTTTCTCTCTCCAAAACGACTTTAAATTAAAATCTAGGATAATTACGATAAAAAGCTCTTCAGTTTCTCAATCGAGATGACCTCACAAAACTATGATCCATTTTTCTTTTATCTAAAACAATTTCTCTTCAGGCAATTTTATTTGCCTTTTATTAAACATACAAGGATGACACAATTTACCGAAATAGTAATTTCAACGAATTCAATTTTGCCCAGAAGCGTATGATTGAACAAAACTCTAGGCGCTTCATTTCCAACAAAATAAAATCCGCCATTCGTGTTGCCATCGAATATTCTGCATATCGGGATATTCGCTCAGAGAAGAACGCTATAAATTCTGTTACGGTCTTTCATCAACTATAAAGTAAACGAGAAATATTTAAAGTTAATGCAACTTCGAAAACAGTGGCAATAAATCGGAGGTTGAAATTCTTTGGAAAAGGGGGGGGATGCGATCGAGTGTTTCCCTCGTAAATTCTATCGAGCGAAAGTAATCTCCGGCGCATCAGTATGCGAAAACCGAACGATTACTGGAAAATCCGCATGTACATGTTTCTGGAACAGCATTCATCCGTACTTACGTAACGGGACGTTCGTATTTCTGATCGTCCAACTACGGAATCAAGCTTGTTCCAGAGCATCGAGGGAAAAACTTTTCCTACGAAAGAAGATACAAGACCAGGGGGTCAAAGGGGCCGCCGTGGAACTATCCGGAGAAATCGAGATCGAAACGGAGGAAGAGAGACGAGAGAGACGCGAGAGATTGTCCTGGCACCGGCATGTCGCGGTCCGGAAGTTCTGTCCAAATATTTTATGTAGGGGTGCCAAGGGTAGCACAATGGATGGGTCACTGGCCTCGCTCTAAGAAGATTCCTACAATGCTAACCTTCTTTTGTCAACGCGATAGACATTCTTTATCGAATCGCGCCCATTTCTCCTTTATTCAACCACGCGATGCTTCCACACTTACAGAAGAAGAGGAATAGGGATGTAACAGCAGTCTGCCCTTAGCCAGTAGTCACTCTCTTCTGCAATAACTGTTACTGGTCAATCTATACCTCCACTTTCAGTGTATCCTCATTAAGTTCTCAGAGGATTCATAACTCGAGCTGTGCAAGCGCCATCTATCTCGTGTTGCTATTTTTTCAAAGCTTAATTTGCCTCCTAACAACTGTCAACAAATGCGAAAAATCGAATAAAGCAATCAAAAGTTCTTGACACAAAAATAATGGAACAAAGAGCAAACGTTAAATTTTGTTTCAGGCTCGGTAAAACTGCGATAGAAACGCTTCAGATGTTGCTACAAGCTTATGGCAATAATTGTTTATGTCGTAGTGGAAGATCTCAATAAACTATTATCTTGGTGTAATGCAACGTTTGGAACAGGAAAAAGTGTGGCTGTCGTTGCCTATCCGACTATTATCTCCTCCCAAAATTGAAAATTGCAATGAAAGGCACACAATATGACGACATTTCAGCGATCCTCGACTATTGTATTGCCTCCAATGCTTATGGAGACTGACAGTAAGTAAAATTCCGCGATATTTCTGGGACACCGTAAGATCGAGCCGATAGGAACACGCAAATGAAAGTTCGCAGGTCGAACGACGAAGTTGAAACGAACATGGCTCCCGCCGTACGCCTTTAAATCGAAGAAACTGGCTGCAAGGAGGGCGAAAGATTCGCGAGAAGGAATTCTATTAAAACTTTTTTCTACGTCCCGTGTTCGCCAATATGGCGGGCTTCGTTTCTCGTAAAAGTTGCTGGTAGATCGAAGAGAGTTATGGAAGAACTGGAAAGCCCGCGAGATTCGTCCGTTTCAGCGAAAGAAGATCGATTTCGTGCTCGCTCACTTTCACGAGCCTTCTATTGTCGTGCACGGTTACGTACGAAGCGGGCTAGAGTCTGACTACTTGTTGCTAACTAAACGTTCAACGTTTGCCGAGAGAGCGAGAACAATCGCCGCGCTATAAAGATTTCTCGCGAGCAATGGCGCAACAAGCTTCTCCCGCACGAGCTGTACGCACGATAGTAGCGTTACCTTTGTTCTCTTATCGCCTTGTGACACGGTAATGCACGCTGGCAATAAATAGAAAGGGCGAGCCCCGCATCCACCACGCCGGGCCCCTCGATTTTAATTGTACCGAAGCTTTCGGTGACCCTCGACTGATTACCCAGTTCGTGCAACGATCTACGACTTTCAGAGGCTGTTGGGAGGATAAATGCAATCGTAATCGATGTACACCTTATCTTCTTTAACCCTTTGCACTCCTATGTCGACTGTGACAGTTATTATCTCAGGAGCTCCTTTTTCAAGTCCAAACTAAAGAGGTATACCTAAAAATTACAAAATAAAACATTTAATTCAATTTCTTTGTTTTTCTATTTGCTTAAATTGCCCTAGTTTTTGGTGCAAGCTGCTGGTAACAAAATTGAAATATAATTCATTTAATTACAATGTAATGTAAATACTGTGATTTAGTTTTCATTTAAGTTAACATTTAAGTTAATGGTTACTTAATATAATATTTCGATGGTATGTTTATCTGTTCGTTATTTCGGAGCTTTTAAAATATTAGATATCTTATCGTAAGATAAAGACATTTAAGTAGATGGTCCGATTATTTTAAGCTGCCTACTTATGTTAAAAATTATCGCCAACGTTTCAATTCCCGAGCTACCAAATATAATTTACCGAAACATTGTTTATTTTACTCAAACACGATTGGAAATTAAAATAGAGGGAGAAGCCAGGGTGCGTTTGAAAGACGTCTACGTTGGTGGGATATAGGGGTTGGTTGCTTGCCTCGAGACCGATCGATTCCAGGCTTCTCCAGCCGCCCCGACCTGGGGGGTCCTTTCTACCCTGGTCAATGTCACGTTAGATTAGAAATCCACTCGCGTTTTTCTCCTAATACCGTACAAATCGTGCTTACGTTATTCCAAAAAAATCTTTCCAAATATTAGCTCGTCCCACAAGTTCCTTCCCTTTTTTTTATATTATATTTGTTGTTTAACCTTCTTCCATCCCTCTTTCCGAAATTGTTGAGGATAACTTGCAAAATATTCATCTAGGTGCGTTTTTATTTCGCTTATGGAAGATTTACCATGGACGAACAAGTAATAATCGGGTGGAACTCTGGGAAGTATGGAGGATGAGGTAGAACGCCCCAATCAAACTGTAATAATTTTTCCCTTACTTAGTAATTTGTAAAGTTACTTTATCTATATATATAGTTAATTTATGTCACTTTCATTTTGAAACGCGAAGTGATGCAGATGCAAGGTAGCACGGCTGCATCGCTGATATCTTTCTTTCTCAAGTGCAAAGTGCATATGCAAAATACTAAATTATTATTCAGCGCGTCTGTCCCAGTTTCAATTTATGCAAATAAACGTAAGCAAAATAGCAGTTAAACGTTTCGTAAAGTCTCGTTGCAAAGATTAAAGAAATTTTAAAGGCAAATTTAGAAAACGATCGGAAAATTTACACAAATATTCTTCGCTAATCAGTGAAAGGAATAAACATATCAAATATGTAGTAAGCTATGGAATAACTTGTCTGAGCCCAGAGTTTTCCATAAAAATACTACAAAAAGTAAAAGTTATGTGTTTCTCTCGATGGTCTGCGTACGATTCCTGTTCAGAATGAACGTTTCGTAACTGTTACCCGTGTTGCCAGAGTTTTTCCAGATTTTTCCAATAAAATCTCGATAGTTGCGTCCTGTCGCGACCGTACGACTCTCAAATCATGTGTCACTGTACCCAATTCCCCCTCACCCCCCCTCCTCTTCCCGCCGGACATATTGGTAAACGTATGCTGGCCCCCTCCCCTCCCCAGCAGCAGTAAAACGAGAGAAGGGCAGCGGCGTTTGCCTCTTCGTTTTCGCATTCGCCTTTCTCCGCGAGTTGGACAGCCACGTGTGCGAGTAACGGTAAATTAAAACACATTAAGGCGCAAGATTAAGCGACACGAAAGATACCAGAAGGGTAGGGGGCAAGAGAGAAAGATATAGAGAGCTTTTAAACTGAAAATCACAGGCCATGGCCGCCCCTAACTCTTCCACGGTAGCTCGCAAAATCTCATTAGGGGCACGGAGCCTCGATCTTCCGAAAGTCCGATCGACGCGACGGCACAGCGGTACGTCCAATTCTCCAACTATCTCCCCTCACCCCCCCTCGCCCCATGAAACGACGTAGCTCTTAACGAGAACGTAATGCGATCCTTTCGATAGCGATAACTGTTTAGCTCGAAAGAGAACGATTTGAAAGCTGGCTAAAGTGACGGATAATGGACGATAAACGTGACAACGTAATCGAAACAATGGCACGAACGGACGCGTTGAGAATTTATTTGTTTCTCCGTTTTCGTTACTAAATTAAAAGTGACTACAAAGTGATCTTAGCTAGTCAATCGCCATCGGAACGAGAGTTTCTGTTATCACTTTTTAATTATCAGACATTTATTTTGCCAGATTTAACCTAATTGCTCGTTTAGATATAAAAAATTAGTAAAGTGCATCTAGAAATGTGATTCTAGAAACGCGTTGACAAATGTTTAGCCAACGTTGGTGCATACATATTCCGGTCGCGGAAAAGAACGAGGAACTTTAACGACGTAGATTTAGTATTCTTTGGGCGCGTGCTTTGTGTTAACGATCACGTTATGTGTTAACGATGCCGCGCTCGACCTCTCGTCACGAATACCGCGACTTCTGGCGGTATCGCGCTTTGTTGGGCTTTGCGTTCTTTCACGTCGAAAAGCGTACCAAACGCTTCTTGACGTACGACGATTTTAAATTCCCCATTCTCCTGCATTTGTCCGCGCAGAATGCCTGCGATTGTTTGCGAATCAGCCTTAGCAATTATGAAATTTGCAATATTTCAACAAACCCATTAAAAAATCAAATACTATACAGGGCGTTTGGCTACCCCCGGGGAAATATTTAAAGGGGGGATTCTAGAGGCCAAAATAAGATAAAAATCAAGAATACTAATTTGTTGATGGAAGCTTCGTTAAAAAGTTATTAATGTTTCAAGTTCCGTCAGTAGTGAATTTTTTTCTCGAAAGGGGGTAGGATTTCGGGGGTATGTCTAATGACCAAAAATGATTGCAATCGACTCTTGCATTCGACTATATTTTTTTTAGAACGATTTGAAATCTTTTAATTTTCTCGAAAAACGTCACACCTTCTCGAATTTTTTTCTCGAAAGGGGGTAGGAATTCGAGGGTAGGTCTATTCACCAAAAATGATTGCAATTAACCCCCGCAACCGAAAATAATTTTTCCAGAACGATTTGAAATTTTTGAATTTAATTGTTAATAACTTTTTAACGAGGCCTCAGTCAAGAAATTGATATTCTTGATTTTTATCTTATTTTGGCCTCTAGAATCTCCCGTTAACATTTTTCCCAGGGATGGCCGATTCTGATGAATAGCCAAATAGCGATTTTGATCTGGCACCGAATGTGTTAAATAACCAAGTGGATCCTATACGTTTATTGGCAGATTTCGTCCAAGTTTCAGGACACTGATAGGTTTTCGTTCGTGGAAGGTGCGTGACGTACCTCGAGAGGGAATTCTTAAGGCGAGTCTTATCGATTACTTTGAAAGCTGACGCCAAACGTCGTCTCGTGCCGCATGCCTGTAAAGGGAATTTGTTTTCAAAATAAAATAATCGCGTGCGCTCTGCACGATTCCAGAAGTCGGTGGGAGGCGATGTAACGTTCCAAACGCGAAAGATGCCTCGCGTTTCTGCGATATTATCTTGCATAGCTGTGCCGCATAAGCAAACGTCTGAAATTCTAGGCTCCCGCATTTTTCAGACGCCATTGGAAATTTTAGATTTTTGGTTGAATATTTAACCAGTCTCTTAAAGTAGTGACTGAAAAATAACTTGATCAAATAGTCTATATAAGCATAATTTAACTTTATGCGTATTGAACGTCGTAATCCTAGGTTTGAATCATCTTCAGTATTATTTGTTTAATTTAAAAATTTTAATGGAAGATTCTAGAGGCTAAAATAAAACGAAAATCAAGAGTACCAATTTGTTGATCGAACCTTCGTTAAAAAGTTATTAATGTTTAAAGTTCATGCGCAGCTGTTCGCAGATTGCCGCTCTACAGGCGGAACTTTGAACGTTAATAACTTTTTAACGAAGCCTCGATCAACAAATTAGTATTCTTGATTGTCGGCTTATTTTGGCCTCTAGAATGTCCCATTAAAATTTTTCCCGGGGTTGTATAGTAAAAATAGAACGATTTAAGTAGCAAAGCTTTTTATAACGAAATAACAGCAATGGAAGTGTAATTATTAGCATGTTCGTAAGTATATTATACATTATGTTCATACATACGATCGATCGTGTACGCTGACAACGTATTAAAACATATGCATATCTATATCCTCCCTTTTGATTAATATTACCGACATAATCCAGCTGTAGAATAATAATTCATCAACGAAACTCCGATAGGCCGAAACGTGAGCATTATGGAATTCCGTGGCTTTGCTTCTCATATGATCATTGCAACGTCATCATTTAGAATTTCTTCCCACGGTGAATGAAAAAATGTGGCCATTAGAAAATCGCTGGCGCGTGAGGATTCTCGATTTTTTCGGATCGTATCGTAAAAATCGTAGACCTAATCGATCGAAACGAATCGAATGAAACATTAATGCATTTCGAAAGGGGGTCAGGAAAAATTATTATTCGTTCACCGTCGTCGCGTATTCAATCTACCGATTAATTAGAAGAAATCAATTGCAACATGCATACACTGTCGCTCAAAAGTTTTTACCATCTTTGAATTTTCTAAATAAATTAAGTATATTGAATTTTACTAATAATTTCACTGAACAAATCGTACATTTTTAACGATCTCACCCCAAAGGAATAGAATGGAAGAAGTATACATATACCTATTAGAAACCCTGGGAAGAATTTTAATGGGGGATTCTAGAGGCCAAAACAAGACGAAAATCAAGAGTATTTATTTGTTGATGGAGGCTTCGTTAAAAAGTTATTAACAATTAAATTCAAAAATTTCAAATCGTTTTGGAAAAATTATTTTCGGTTGCAGGGGTCAATTACAAGCATTTTTGGTGAATACACATACCCCCGAAATCCTACCCAGTTTCGAGAACAAAATTCGAGAAGGTGCGACGTTTTTCGAGAAAATTAAAAGATTTCAAATCGTTTTGAAAAAATTATTTTCGGGTGCGGGGGTCAATTACAAGCATTTTTGGTAAATACACATACCCCCGAAATCCTACCCAGTTTCGAGAAAAAAATTCGAGAAGGTGTGACGTTTTTCGAGAAAATTAAAAGATTTCAAATCGTTTTGAAAAAATTATTTTCGGGTGCGGGGGTCAATTACAAGCATTTTTGGTGAATACACATACCCCCGAAATCCTACCCAGTTTCGAGAAAAAAATTCGAGAAGGTGTGACGTTTTTCGAGAAAATTAAAAGATTTCAAATCGTTTTGAAAAAATTATTTTCGGGTGCGGGGGTCAATTACAAGCATTTTTGGTGAACAGACATACCCCCGAAATCTTGCTCATTTTCGAGAAAAAAATTCATTACTGACGGAACTTTAAATGTTAATAACTTTTTAACGAAGCTTCCATCAACAAATTAGTATTCTTGATTTTTGTCTTATTTTGGCCTCTAGAATGCCCCATTAAAATTTTTCCCAGGGGTGAACACCCTGTAACCTTGAACAAAGCTTTATTTTTCGTTTATATTCGTTTCTTACTCTACCAATCGCTTTATAAGGTCCAAAAATGTCCGAGTTTTACTTTCAATTTACGATTTACGTAACTTTAATAAAAATTATCAAGTAACTTTATTAATAAAGTAACAACATTGGATTATGCAACTCTGTTTGTCATGTACAAGTATAAATGCAAAATCAATGAAATTGAAATGATAAATGTCTAAAAAAACACGAACTAATAATAATAACGATAAGAAAAAATGCACGAATGTTTGGTGGTAAACGATATCAGTCTAATTCCTAACTGGAATGAAACAATGATCTCGACTTGACCGATCATTATAATTCCAAACGTTATCCTACTTAACCTTAACCCGAATCGTGACTAAGACACGGAATTCGAGGTATTCTTTATCATATAATACGATCCTTGGCGAGTCAGGAAGCTTGAATCTTGTTCACGCGAACGAACAGTACGCATGGCAGGATCGCGCAATCGAAACGATCCAATGGAATTCGATTAATCGACACATGTGACATTATCGATGGACTAACCTGTCGTCCATTGCCGAGCACCGTCGACGATTATTAGGTTAGGAAGAACCGCGATTATGAGTGTAGAATATTGACACAAAGTGACTTTCTGTTCCCAGAAGACGATCCTCTCGAACTCGACAACTACGAATTGCAAATATTTGTCTTTTCCACGCCATCTTGACAGGAGTGGCACATTGTTCCGACACTTTAATAGATAGTACGATCGCAACGAACGACGAATCGATAATTGTAAAGTATTTTTCACTAATTTCGTAGACTCGTGTTTCTCGAAAGACAATTAAACACAGTGAAAAACTCGCCGATCGGTACACACTTAGCGGTTACTGGTCTGAACTTGTCACGTTAGCGAATCAATAAAATCGAACGCGACCGTGTCGCTTTTCCCGATATTAACGCACATAAAACGCAAAAGGTTCGATAAAACGTGGCGAGTCACGTCGAAGCGTTCCTCGAATTTCTCTTTACCGACGAAACGAGTTTCTGTTACGACAACGGGGGAAAAAACGTAGCTAAAATTCAACGGTGAACATAGTTCGTAAGGAATTCGTGGAAGACATAAACAATGCGTGTCCGCGCGTGACGTAAATAAACCGTTTTTTACTGTCACGCGTGAGCAAGACGCGGCTGTATCAAAATAAGCACACTTTCAGGTTGAAGGTCACGACGCGAGACCAGCGAAATAACCAGTCGAGTATACTCGAATTATTGCTTACCTGATTCAGTGTCGTAGGAATGATGTCAGGAGTCTGCGGTAACATTTTGCTGGAGATCTATGGTCGACTGTCCCTCGAGTCAAAACGATCTTGCTGAACACGCGATCGGTAGCATAATATCCTTGCAAGGGAACGAAGGAAAACACCTTGACAGGATACACACAAGGATCGATCACGAAAGACCCAGCCACTAACCGTTTCTCACTTGTACAATCGTATCGACGCACTGCTCATTTACCGACCGATCGTCTCTTTCACTCGTTAACGGTATACGATGATCGTTTCGGTGTTCGGCTTTTAAAAAAATACGATTGATTTTTTTCGCGTCGCGGCCGACGAGACGGAACGACAGAACACGTATTCCCTCCGCGAAGTCATGCGCGAGACTGACGGGTCCGGGCGGTGCAGCTGAGGCCGAGCGTACCCGAGCGACGACGGAAACCGCCGAACACCTATCATCCCTCGACATACGCGCACACCATGGCATTTCTGAAATTTAATCGCTATCGACTACCTTCCAAGGAATTCCCATGGGAATTATCGCTCTAATTTCTACCGATTCCTCGTATTAATGAGCCCCCTTTTTCTGTCTGTCACGAACTATCGACTCTGAATACAATTAACAATAGATCTACTTGTTTTGGGATTTCTTATCGGGCTTGTATGACTCATGCTGCGTGATGCAATCTTCATTCTTATTGATATCTTTAAAACAGGTGTTCCAGGACGAAAAAGTTGGAGAAATTTTGGATTCATTCACTTAGAAATATATTGACGGAAAACTAAATGTATAATAACTCTAAAATGTACATTAAACGAAGTACAGTATTGTCAAACTGGATTTGTTGAATATTATTGGCCATGACCAGTCGCTTTAAAAGGACCGGTTGACGTAACCGATATTTTTAACCGGGCCCTTTTTGTTTTACTTATTCAACGTTCCGTTTCACGTTGGTCCTTACACTTTAACTCGATTCGCCGCTTTCACAGCGATCTCTCATGATGTCAGCACGAGTACGGGAACTTTCCGCGAAATTCAAATGTCCGTCTTACGAAGGCGGTGTTTAAATTCCACGTATGGGCGAAACGGCTGGAGAAAGGAATTTGTCGTTCGCAACGCGACTCTTTACATGCAACTATTATGCGTCTGGCGAAGTAGCCATTACAAGTTGAATACAAACGAGCTCCCGATGCCACCAGACTCCATCACCAGAAATGAAGTTGTACTTCGTAGAGTAAATTGCCTACATGCACTGACGACTACAGTGGCGAATATACAGGGTGTTTGGGCCATCCTTGGGAAAAATTTTAGTGGGAAATTCTAGAGGCTAAAATAAGACGAAAATCAAGAATACCAATTTCTTGATCGAGGCTTCGTTAAGAAGTTATTAAACAATGAAATTAAAAAATTTCAAATCGTTCTGAAAAAATTATTTTTGGTTGCAGGGGTTAATTATAAGCATTTTTGGTGAATAGACATATCCTCGAAATCCTACCTACTTTCGAGAAAAAAAATCGGGAAGGTTGAAATTTTTTGGCAGAAAAAAAACTTTTTCAAATCGTTTTAGAAAAATTATTTTCGGATGCAAGAGTCGATTGCAATCATCTTTGGTCATTAGACATACCCCCGAAATCCTACGCATTTTCGAGAAAAAAATTGTTTACCGAAAATCTAATGTGAAGCCAGAAATGCATCCCTGAAATTCCATGCGAATCTTTAAAATGTCATAACTTCTGAACGGATTGAAGGATTTTAATGTTTAAAAAAGCAAACAACGCGTATTTGAATGAGGAATATGTAGAAATTGGAAAAATATCCGGAAAGTTGATTCTTGACCCCACAAAATGCGAAAAACCCAATAAAAATAGTCCAATTTTCAAACAGCCATAACTCCCACAATAGTGAATATATTTCAATGAAACTTTTTTCTCAAGTAGAGCTCATGAATACCTACAAAAAAGTATTACACAACTTTTCTGTAGAGCGTCAAATAAAATTACTAAAAATCAAAAACGAATTTTTAAGAGAAATCGACAGGGGGATAGTGCCTGAATTTTTCGAGGAAAAAAAAAAATTTCAAATCGTTCTAAAAAAAATATAGTCAGATGCAAGAGTCGATTGCAATCATTTTTGGTCATTAGACATATTCCCGAAATCCTACGCATTTTTGAGAAAAAAATTCGAGAAGGTGAGAAATTTTTCGACGAAAAAAAAACTTTCAAATCATTATAAAAAAAATATAGTCGGATGCAAGAGTCGTTTGCAATCATTTTTGGTCATTAGACATATCCCCAAAATCCTACGCATTTTTGAGAAAAAAATTCAAAAAGGTGTGAAATTTTTCGACGAAAAAAAAACTTTCAAATCGTTATAAAAAAAATATAGTCGGATGCAAGAGTCGTTTGCAATCATTTTTGGTCATTAGACATATCCCCAAAATCCTACGCATTTTTGAGAAAAAAATTCAAAAAGGTGTGAAATTTTTCGACGAAAAAAAAAATTTCAAATCGTTATAAAAAAAATATAGTCAGCTGCAAGAGTCGATTGCAATCATTTTTGGTCATTAGACATATCCCCGAAATCCTACTCATTTCCTAGAAAAAAATTCAATACTGGCGGAACTTTAAACATTAATAACTTTTTAACGAAATCTCCATCTACAAATTAGTATTCTTGATTTTTATCTTATTTTGGCTTCTAGAATCTTCCATTAAAATCTTTCCCAGGTGTACAGTACCCTGTATACTATTCTAATGCAACCTAAATATGTATAGTGCCCCTACGAAATAAAATATAGCCGAACCTAAGTTAATATCTCTTGGAAACTATTAAATTCACCGAAAACATACGTGACGAACTTTTCCTCACTAACCTTTGTTCATTCTGGAAGTTTCTTTCGAACTGAATGGACGTGTTCAAGCGTTTCAAATAAAAACAAAGTATAGTTTAAAAAGTATTCGACCTGTATGTTTTATTTTGATTCCACCGCCTATTTTCCAATAGAAATTATCGACAGATCGATAGTCACGTATAATAGCTAGGTTCGAGCAACGTTATACCTGAGAAGTGCTTTGGTGTGATCCGTCGTTATTGGAAGACAATCGAACCAACTCTGAATAGAAACTGCATTAAGACAAAAGGTAAATTAATTACAGAAATCTGGCTGAATTGGCTCGAAGCACCTTCCGTAACTTTCTACGACCTACATTTCATCTCTGACGGAGGACGGTTTTGTCCACGTCACCGACTTCCGGAATAATTCACCGTCGAATTCCACGGGGGGTTTGGCTCTAATTCCAATATCTCATTTACGTCTAGGTTGGTAACAGCGGGGGATACAGCAAGTGGCCAGGAAGAGTTGCGAAAGCTCTGGAAGCCTGTCCATAAAACATACTCGCTCGAAGAGAAAAGAGTCCACGTAGGAGGAAGACAAGAAGGGTAGCTCTTGAGGGAGAAAAGAGACCAAACATCTTCCCGCCACTTGTCTTCCGTGGCCACCAAGAAACGCTCGTTTACGCGAAGGGCGTAACAGAAGGACGAAAGAATCATGGGAGAAGAAAATTATGAAAAATGGTGACCGCGATTAACAATCCTCTCGCTGAATAAAGACTGAAGAGAGCATCAGCACGTGTATTATATATTCAAATAGTTTGTGGGAGCCAACACTGGGCTTGGAATGTAGATTGTGAATTGATCCTCGGATAAAAATAAGTCTGAAATACCCGGTGTAGACAATAGAAGAATAATTTCGATCCTGTCTGGTCGAGGCTGTTGAAACCATTACCTGTTACACGAAAGGGAGGTATTATGTATACAAATACGAGACAAAAGCAAATTATACGTTAGAGCGCGTGGTGCAGCAATTTGAACTTGCCTCCTTTTACAGTCTGCGGGACGACGACTGTTTTTGCCGATCTTCCGCGCCACAAAGTAGATTCGCCAAGTGGCAATCTTCGTGTTCTCTCGAACGTCCATTCATAAAACATGACCTCTTAGAGGTAAACGAAGGGCAGGAGGAAAAAAGGAAAAGGAAATATGGCGAATCGGTGTAAGGGGGTTGTCGGGACGTTCGTTTTACTCGGAGATCAAGAAACACGAGGCTGGAGGTTAATTTTACCGTAAGACGGCGGAATAAAATGACGGAGCGAGAGGAGGGGAGCCTGGAAAGGAGATATCGAGAAATGTCTCGCTGGAACGAGACCTTCCATGAGCTAATTGAATGCTGAAAACGTGAAATACAACCTCGAGGAGTGTCGGCCAATGTCAGAGGTCATTAGCCGATGCAATTAGTTTGGTTCGATGATTCGCGGAATCGTTGAAATAAATATGATAGCTGGGCAGGTTCGCGCGTGCAAAGCGATGCGTCGTGGCAAATTAAGCAGAAGAGGATCCCAGAAAAACGATTCGAATGCTTCCACTTTTGATCATTCTTTTTTTCCTTTCTTTCTATGGTCCAGGTCTCGTTAATTCGTGCCACGTTTCTTTCGCATAATTGATCCACATACCGATCCAAGTGCTTTTAGGCACGAGTGGTCTCTGGGCTTTCGAGTGGACGTCTTCTTTTTACGCTGACGCTGTGAATGAACCCACCGCGTCCACGTTATGCCATTCGTAGGGCAAAAAATTTCTTTTCGGATGAACGACCTCGATAACAGACGCTTCTAGTATTATGATTTTCACCGGGTCAAAATGCTGCAGTTTATTGAACCTAACGGGACTGTCGTGCTAATATAGTTCCACGTAGCAAACCATTATGGTGGAAATTTTCAATCTTCTTTACAGAATATACATAAAACAAATAATTTACAATGACTTCTTGTTTCGAATAGTCCTAACAAACATTTCTTCTAAAACTAACACTACTTATTCGGAAATTACACGATCGTTTACTATTCTGAACACTTTTAGTATTTTACGTAGCATTTATCTAAAACTCAGTAAGAGAGTGTATCATCAATAAAGAATAAATTCGTATGAGAAATGACTAAGGATTAAGCTATAGATTACTAATTTATTCTCCACCAAATTCCTTATCAGTACTTTTTACGATACAACCTGCACGATTTTCAATATGACTGACTGTAGGTATTGAGCTAGATGACCAAATTATGTGCATTCAAGTAATTTGAGTAATATTTGAAAATAAATAACGCGTCCCAGAATATACCATGTTTGGAATTCTAAGCAAGTACAATTATCACAAGTGTAATGATATCTCGCTTACGCGATACAGAGCGCTTTAACTATACCTGGAATGGAACTTGTGTCAACACAATTATCTTAACGTATCAGCGTTAATTAATCAACTTATTAAATATCTGGCTTGTCGCGTCACACATAGGTGATAGGAATGGCGAAAAAGTTATTCCAATCCCTACGTTTGATTGTTAGAATTCTAATCAACGTTCTGTTTGCGATAAACGAATTTTTATTATACCGATATCGTACAATTTCTTTCTGTAACTTAAATAGATAACATTATCTAGTACGAGTGTAAATAATGTTACTACAGGTAAAACGGATGCAGTAATCCTTCGCTAATATTCGCCATTTTTTCCCTCGATATTGTTTGCGGAATCATCCTCACTTATTCCTGGAACTGCATCAACGCATAGTGTCTTCAGCAATGCACAAAACTCAAAAAACTAAAGCCTATGTTCTATAAATTCTTATCCGAAAATGTTAATAAAGGAACGTAGATTTTAACACTATCCATAACTTTGACTGAATTTACCAATTTAATGGGGGATTCTAGAAGCCAAAATAAGACGAAAATCAAGAATAGCAATTTATTAATGGAGGCTTCGTTAAAAAGTTATTAACATTTAAAGTTCCACCCATACTGAATTTTTTTTCTAGAAAATGGGTAGGATTTCAGGGGTATATGTAATGACCAAAAATGATTGCAATCGACCCCTGCATGCGACTGTATTTTTTTTAGAACGATTTGAAATTTTTTTTTTCGTCGAAAAATTTCACACCTTCTCGAATTTTTTTCTAGGAAATGAGTGGGATTTCGAGGGTATGTGTAATGACCAAAAATGATTGCAATCGACCCTTGCATCCGACTATATTTTTTTTAGAACGATTTGAAATATTTGAATTTAATTGTTAATAACTTTTTAACGAAGCCTCAGTGAAGAAATTGATATTCTTGATTTTCGTTTTATTTTGGCCTCTAGGATATCCCATTAAAATTTTTCCCTGTATTGGCCAAACACCCTGTACGTGAATAATTTTCGAATGGATGACTGCCTACGTCAGTGAATTTTATTCGTAGCCTCGTGGAAAAAATCTTGGAAACCGGGGTGAATTCTCGATCGCGAAGGAGGGACCACGATGAAAATAGATCTGGATTTGCCTTGCAGATTCCTTCAGGTGCACCGAAATTACATTTACCGAGGGAAGCGTCTCGAACGGATATAGCATCGATTATCCTCCGTTTGTCGCGCAGCTGGACAGACGCTGCCTACTCTATAAAATACCTCGCACCTCCTATTATGTAAATTAACAACGGATATGTAACCAAGTCATCCCTTGCATATGCATGCCAGAATAGAACGGAAGAAATTGCTAGTCGGTTAAAGAAGCGGTCTGCGAAAATTGAGCTAGATTCTAACTCTTGTATGTTAATTTACTTAAGATACTCAGAGGTCATATTTCATGTCCAGCAATTATTAAATCGTTCCCCTTGTACGACCATCAAAATGTCCAACAAATCATATTTTATTATAATTAAAAATTGTATTAATAGAATGATTGCATACAGATATAATAGAATCTTTATCTTGTTGTACCTGAGATATCGCTTCTTTTGGTAGTAAAGGGCATTTCTCGTTAATAAATGAATAATAATATAATAATAGTGACAATGACTGAGGATTTCAATCGCGCGAAATTCCACGAAATCGTTTAGAATCTAGCGGAGATGATTGGTAGTCGTTAGACCAATCATCAGGCTAATCTCGCAATGCAGATCGTCGCGTCGCGTCCCGGGCAACTGGAAAAGTAACGAATGCACTCTCTGCAAGAGCTTCACGATGCTGCGGACCGAATGAAGGCTGCCGAACGAACGAACTGTAGAGATATTCCGGTTCGTGAATAAATTGCCGATGGCAAGGCCACAACTAATGGCCGCCAGTCTGGCGTCGATATTCCTGCTGCCGTTTTCCACGCGCATCGAACACGAAACCCGATGCACGCACCGTTTCTACAGTTCACGCGTCTTCCTCTTTCCATCCCCACCACACCGATGCCTTTCATCTTGGTTCCCATCGCGGACGATTCCAAGATAAATCGTAATTTTACTTTACGACGACCGCGATTATGTTTCTGGCGCGTTCACGACCACAGATGTGCATCACCGAAAAATGTATATGATTATTCTTGGAAAAAAAATATAGTCGGATGCAAGAGTCGATTGCAATCATTTTTGGTCATTACACATACCCATGAAATCCTACTCATTTCCTAGAAAAAAATTCGAGAAGGTGTGAAATTTTTCGACGTAAATAAACATTTCAAATCGTTTTAAAAAAAATACAGTCGGATGCAAGGGTCGATTGCAAACATTTTTGGTCATTACACGTACCCCCGAAATCCTACTCATTTTCGAGAAAAAAATTCGAGAAGCTGTGAAATTTTTCGACGAAAAAAAATATTTCAAATCGTTATAAAAAAAATACAGTCACATGCAGGGGTCGATTGCAATCATTTTTGGTCATTACACATACCCCCGAAATCCTACGCATTTTCAAGAAAAAAATTCAAGAAGGTGTGAAATTTTCCGATGAAAAAAAAACTTTCAAATCGTTTTAAAAAAAATACAGTCGGATGCAAGAGTCAATTGTAATCATTTTTGGTCATTACACATGCCCCCCAAATACTACTCATTTCCTAGAAAAAAATTCGAGAAGGTGTGAAATTTTTCGACGAAAAAAAAACTTTCAAATCGTTATAAAAAAAATATAGTCGCATGCAAGAGTCGATTGCAATCATTTTTGGTCATTACACGTATCCCCGAAATCCTACGCATTTTCGAGAAAAAAATTCGAGAAGGTGTGAAATTTTTCGACGTAAAAAAAACTTCCAAATCGTTTTAAAAAAAATACAGTCGGATGCAGGGGTCGATTGCAATCATTTTTGGTCATTACACATACCCCCGAAATCCTACGCATTTTCAAGAAAAAAATTCGAGAAGGTGTGAAATTTTTCGACGAAAGAAAAAATTTCAAATCGTTATAAAAAAAATACAGTCGCATGCAAGGGTCGATTGCAAACATTTTTGGTCATTACACATACCCCCGAAATCCTACTCATTTCCTAGAAAAAAATTCGAGAAGGTGTGAAATTTTTCGATGAAAAAAAAAATTTCAAATCGTTATTAAAAAAATACAGTCGCATGCAGGGGTCGATTGCAATCATTTTTTGTCATTACACATGCTCCCGAAATCCTACTCATTTCCTAGAAAAAAATTCAAGAAGGTGTGAAATTTTTCGACGTAAAAAAAACTTTCAAATCGTTTTAAAAAAAATATAGTCGGATGCAAGGATCGATTGCAATCATTTTTTGTCATTACACATACCCCCAAAATCCTACGCATTTTCGAGAAAAAAATTCGAGAACTTTGTGGGAGCCAACAGTACTCGAATCGCTCGAAAAATCTCCCGATCGCATTATTTGTCAAAATACCACACCATTAAATCAATAGGTTACGCACAATTTAAACTTTAAAATAGAAAAAATAGAAAACAACAATTTGTAGAACAATTACGATTACAAATCAGTATCGACGATGAAGCATGCAAATTATTAAAACGAACGAATGACTGCAAGAAAATGTACGTGAAGCTAGAAAATGAAGAAAATGTTCTTTGTTACGACAAGAGGTTAACAAAAAGTCAACGCAAGCAAATAGTGATTTTGTACAACTCTTTTTTTACCTAAAATTCATTATAAATTATATGATTCGTTTATTTATCGGAACAGAGAAAAATTTGATACAAAGTAACAGAAAATGAGGAAGAAATGTAAAGATCCAGTATGCCCAGCAAACAAACATTCCACAAGGTTCGTGAAAGAAACAGTATAACTACTTTGTAGATATTTTAATGTTGTAATTATTGTTTCGTCGTACACAGCAAGGCAAAACCACTAAAAAGTAAAAAGCCAAAAAGAACACCGTCTCGTAAACACGTGGCCACCACTTCGAAGGCATCGACAAAGCCAGAAAAGAAGAGATCTAAATCAAAGTGTCGATCCACGCGATCAAAAACATACAGTCGCATAAAGACTTGTAGAAAGTATCGACTATTGCCAATATGAATACGATTACGATAGAAGTTCTGTTATCTGAATGTTTTATTATTAAAATATTTCATAACATTTATGTTATTTATCTGAAATCATGGAATAATTAATTGTAAGAACGGAATTGTCTCCCTATTAATTCAGATAACAGAGATCCTAACCATATTGTTTCTTAAATTAAAAACAGGCATAAGTGAAATTAATAATGCAGCGTGCATCGTTCGAAAGTTTCACGTTTGAAGATTTTCATGTTATTTCCAGCAAAAGGTGCCAAGCTTCGAGACTGACCGTAGAATCTTCAACGTCGACGAGTGTGCCTCAAAAGATATGGTAAGAGGGTGATAAATAAATTACAATCGTTGTTGCGTCCAGTTGCATGCTTCCCCAGAAGTAACGTCACTGGATGCAACAGATCCTTTTCAACCTTGCATTCTCTAAGATTCTCATTCCCATGCCATTTCAGTGAATCAGCAGGCTACCGATAGTAAACTCGGAAATATTGCCTAGCGCATTACCTAACGCGATAAACATGCAGAAACGACGATACGCAGCGTACACGTGCGTTTAGTATCGCTCATAATTATTCGAATGACGCTATGAGTTGGAAAAAGTAAAGATTAAGGATTTACCTTTTAAAAGTTCTATAGCAAAGATTACATAAAACGAGGTATTTCAAACTAAACGCTAGAATTTCAAGAAATACTTTCAAGATAAATACAGGGTGTTCGGCCAGCCGATTGTAATCATTTTTGGTCATTACACATACCCTCGCAATCCTACGCATTTTCGAGAAAAAAATTCGAAAAGGTGTGAAATTTTTCGACGTAAAAAAACATTTCAAATTGTTTTAAAAAAAATACAGTCGGATGCAAGAGTCGATTGCAATCATTTTTGGTCATTACACATATCCTCGCAATCCTACGCATTTTCGAGAAAAAAATTCGAAAAGGTGTGAAATTTTTCGACGTAAAAAAACATTTCAAATTGTTTTAAAAAAAATACAGTCGGATGCAAGAGTCGATTGCAATCATCTTTGGTCATTACACATACCCCCGAAATCCTACTCATTTCCTAGAAAAAAATTCGAAAAGGTGTGAAATTTTTCGATGAAAAAAAACATTTCAAATTGTTATAAAAAAAATACAGTCGGATGCAAGGGTCGATTGCAATCATTTCTGGTCATTACACGTACCCCCGAATTCTTACGCATTTTCGAGAAAAAAATTCGAGAAGGTGTGAAATTTTTCGACGAAAAAAAAACTTTCAAATCGTTATAAAAAAAATACAGTCGGATGCAAGAGTCGATTGCAATCATTTTTGGTCATTACACATATTCCCGAATTCCTACTCATTTCCTAGAAAAAAATTCGAGAAGGTGTGAAATTTTTCGACGAAAAAAAAACTTTCAAATCGTTATAAAAAAAATATAGACAGATGCAAGAGTCGATTGCAATCATCTTTGGTCATTACACATACCCCCGAAATCCTATTCATTTCCTAGAAAAAAATTCGAGAAGGTGTGAAATTTTTCGACGAAAAAAAAACTTTCAAATCGTTATAAAAAAAATACAGTCGGATGCAAGAGTCGATTGCAATCATCTTTGGTCATTACACATATCCCCGAATTCCTACTCATTTCCTAGAAAAAAATTCGAAAAGGTGTGAAATTTTTCGATGAAAAAAAACATTTCAAATTGTTATAAAAAAAATACAGTCGGATGCAAGAGTCGATTGCAATCATCTTTGGTCATTACACATACCCTGGAATTCCTACGCATTTTCGAGAAAAAAATTGTTTACCGAAAATATAATTTCAGGCCAGAAATGCTAACCATGCAAATCTTTAAAACACCATAACTTCTGAACGGATTGGACGATTTTAATGTTCAAAAAGCCAAACGCCGCGTATTTTAGTGTAGAATATGTAGCAATTATAAAAATAATTGAAAAGTTGTTCCTTGACCCCGTAAACTGAGAAAAACCCAATAAAAATGGTCCAATTTTCAAACAGCCATAACTCCTACAATAGTGAATATATTTCAATGAAACTTTTTTCTGTAGTAGGGTTCCTGGGTATCTACAAAAAAGTATTAGACAACTTTTCTGTAGTGCAAAAATAAACACCATAATAAAACCAACGCAAGAGTCCTGATTAAAAATTTTCGTTTAACGTTTACGAAAACCAATCTCTCTCTGTCTCTTACGTCTCTCCGTAATAAACGTCGTCGAAATAATTATAAGCGTTGCTATATACGCGTTAGACTTAAAAACTTTTCTACAAACTCTGCGATAAGTTAATCTTATCATTTGCAGCGTGAGGAGCAAGGATTCCGTGAAGTCGGGTAAATTGAAACACGTCTCGCGGCCCGGTAAAAGGACGATTTGCCATTGCGTGGACCCTCGCTTATCTCGAAGTTCGGCAAAAACGAAAACGAAAAGAAAAACAGAAAGGAGATCTCGTTCCCGATGTAAAAAGTCTGCGCGAAGAGAAAGCGATCGAAAAAAGAAGCTTCTGCCAGCACTCTGTGTATGCGTCAGAGGAACTCGATCCACTTCACGGAACTCCGAGAGTTGCAAGTGTCCTTCCAAGTGTGCGATTCTTACGAAATACGACGAATGCTGTTGCGCAAAAAATAAGGTATACCAGAATAGACAGTCACACATTGAAAATCGTACAGCTTGTCTCGTAAGAAAACCTGTACGATTTTCAATGCGAGCGACTGTACATTCTCGCCAGACGAACATTAGACCTTAGTCGTAAGGGTGTCTTTAAATAAATAACCTACGAATTAAAAGTTATTATTCGGAATATGAGCCACCTCATCGATTTCGGTGATTTTCAAATATAATTTTATCGGATTTCATTGCATCGTTTGCATTTTGAAACATTAAAATCGTCCAATTCGTTCAAGAGTTATGATGTCTCAAACGTACGGAATTTCTGGCCTTAGGTTAGATTTTCGATAAGGAATTTTTTTCTCAAAAGTGCGTAGGATTTCGAGGGTATGTCTAATGACCAAAAATGATTGGAATTGGCACCTGCACCTGAAAATAATTTTTCTAAAACGATTTGCAAAATTTTTTCGTCGATAAATTTTGGCGCCAAATTAGATTTTTAGTAATGAATTTTTTTCTCGAAAAGGGGTGGAATTTCGAGGTTCTGTCTAATGACCAAAAATAATTGGAATTGGTACCTGCACATGAAAATAATTTTTTTAGAGCGATTTGCAAAACTTTTTCATCGAAAAATTTTGGCGCCAAATTAGATTTTTAGTAATGAATTTTTTTCTCGAAAAGGGGTGGGATTTCGAGGGTATGTCTAATGACCAAAAATGATTGAAATTGGCACTTGCACCTGAAAGTAATTTTTTTAGAACGATTTGCAAAATTTTTTCGTCGATAAATTTTGGCGCCAAATTAGATTTTTAGTAATGAATTTTTTTCTCGAAAGTGCGTAGGATTTCGAGGGTATGTCTAATGACCAAAAATGATTGGAATAGACGCCTGCACACGGTCATATTTTTTCAAAACGATTCGAAAACTTTTAATTTTGTCAAAAATGTCAAACCTATTCCAATTTATTTCTCGAAAAGGGGTGGAATTTCGGGGGTATGTCTAATGACAAAAAATGATTGAAATAGACGCCTGCACACGGTCATATTTTTTTTAAAAAGATTTGAAGACTTTTAATTTTGTCAAAAATGTCAAACCTATTCCAATTTATTTCTCGAAAAGGGGTGGAATTTCGGGGGTATGTCTAATGACAAAAAATGATTGGAATAGACGCCTGCACACGGTCATATTTTTTTTAAAAAGATTTGAAGACTTTTAATTTTGTCAAAAATGTCAAACCTATTCCAATTTATTTCTCGAAAAGGGGTGGGATTTCGGGGGTATGTCTAATGACCAAAAATGATTGGAATAGACGCCTGCACACGGTCATATTTTTTTTAAAAAGATTTGAAGACTTTTAATTTTGTCAAAAATGTCAAATCTATTCCAATTTATTTCTCGAAAAGGGGTGGGAATTCGGGGGTATGTCTAATGACCAAAAATGATTGGAATTGGCACCTGCACTTGAAAATAATTTTTTTAGAACGATTTGCAAAATTTTTTCGTCGAAATATTTTGGCGCCAAATTAGATTTTTAGTAATTAATTTTTTTCTCGAAAATGCGTAGGATTTCGAGGGTATGTCTAATGACAAAAAATGATTGAAATTGGCACCTGCACTTGAAAGTAATTTTTTTAGAACGATTTGCAAAATTTTTTCGTCAAAATATTTTGGCGCCAAATTAGATTTTTAGTAATTAATTTTTTTCTCGAAAATGCGTAGAATTTCGAGGGTATGTCTAATGACCAAAAATGATTGAAATTGGCACCTGCACTTGAAAGTAGTTTTTTTAGAACGATTTGCAAAATTTTGTTGTCGTCGAAAAATTCAAGCACCTACACTTTGTCGATTGTTCTTAAAAACTCGTTTTTGATTTTTAATAACTTTCTTTGACACCCTACAAAAAAGTTGTCTAGTACTTTTTTGTAGGTACCCATAAACTCTATTTCAGAAAAAAGTTTCATTGAAATACATTCACTATTGTAAGAGTTATGGCTATTTGAATATTGGAACATTTTTATGGGCCTTTTCTCACACTATGGGGCTAAGGAACAACTTCTCGAATATTTATAGAATTTCTACATATTCTCCACCAAAATACGCATCGTGTGCATTTTGAAACATTAAAATCGTTCAATTCGTACAAAAGTTATGATGTTTTAACCATACACCATTACTGGCCTTAGGTTAGATTTTCGATAAAGAATTTTTTTCTCAAAAGTGCATAGGATTTCAGGGATATCTCTATTGACCTAAAATACTTGTAATTGACCCCTGCAACTAACTATATTTTTTTACAAATTGGTATTCTTGGCTTTTTGTCTTATTTTGTCATCATGAATCATCAATCATGATGAAATTTTGAAGTTATCTATTAATATAATAAAACAAATAATTTACAATGACTTACTGCTTATTTCTAATAGTCCTAACAAACATTTGTTCTAAAACTAATACTACTTATTCAGATATGAATATTGAAAGGAAATTTCAGTTCCTCGCCCTAAAAATTACAGGATCGTTTACTATTCTGAACACTTTTAGTATTTTACGTAGCACTTATCTAAAGATACCCTGTATTAGTTAACAATTTACACCATTTTACAATAAAAACTCAGTAAGACAGAATATTTAAATCAAAACATCATTTTAGAGAAAGCGAAGTAAAAAGAAAGAAGTGGAAAATAATAGAAGAAACTCCAGCGATTCGAGAAATCGAAACTCCCCTAATAAATGCCCTTGCACGTCGACGTCAAAGTTAGAATTATTTAAATAATAAATACTCTTGCTGTAACGTAACGGAAATAACTTACTCGTGACTGGCGTATAGATCATCTCGAAACGTAATCGGAAGAGGATTATCCAGTTTGCGTAAAAGAATACGGAAATTAAAAAATTCTACCCGATACGAATAGTCGGTATTTAAGAATCACAACTGAAAAAACATTCTTACGAAAGTACTTAAAACGATCTCATTTTAGTCCTAAATATAATAATCTACACGAATGCAAAACGTGTCCTGTCAGAAAATGTTGCTCTAAAATTTCTTTGAAGAAACAATATCGACAAGCACCTGTAAGTACCATTTTTCCGCGAAAAGCACAGCGTGTTTACATCCCGACACCTGTCGCAGTCAGCTGACTGACAAGTACTGGTCGAAAATGGTGACGAAGATCTGTAACAGCCAATCAGCGGGCTGCAGCAAGAGTGGGGATGTAAGATACATGCAACTGACTTAATAAATTTATAATAATATATTACATGGACTGAATGTTCATATATTTCAGGACAGAAGGAAAGTGAAGTTTTGCAAATAAAGATCAACAATGGATCGGTATTTCTAATAAGTATTTTGTTTGTATTTGTTTACAAAATGAGTTATAATTACTCGCGGAGATACCTTCGATTTGCGAACTAACGACATGTACACTTAATTATTAAGTAATATGAACGTAAATTATAGATCGATACTGCATGAGATTATTTTAAAAAGAAGGTACATCACCAAGCGAAGGGCGCAACATAAACGACACAAATGATAACATTATATTCGATTTTACTTTTGGCCACATATCCGTAGACCTTGTCACAGTTATATAATCCTACGAAGCCGAGATATGATACATAAAGATGAACATGAAACAATGTTAAATATTATGGTTTACCTCTCACGATATTAAATAGTCCACAAGCATAATGTTTCATGCATATCTATGAGATATATTTTGCATACATTCTAGAAACTACAACCTGAGCCAAGACTTAAAGATTTCTGGTTTATCACTACACTTTCGATGAGTAAATAGCAAGAAATTTTCGGGATCCAACAGACCCCTAATAGCTTTTCATTTGTAAGGACAGTCTGTGCCTTTGTTTCGTGTTTTTTGTATATACAATAACATGTTTCGCAGGATGCGCCCAAGGCAGTGATCGTAAATGAAATTATTCTCATGATTGTTTCTAAGACACATACTCATATGTATTCATTCACCATTCAAACAGACTCTTATTAAATACGTACACTATTTATACCGTGTCAATCATCCTTTCTTCACTGAAACGGAATAGACACGTTTCTGGAGTTTGTGTTATTAGAATATATTGTTTCCGAAGCATCAAGCTTCAAACATCCTGCTTCGATGCGAAGTTCTGCGATATAATGGAACGAGGCAAAGCTCGCGGATGGTAAACTATTACGTAACATACTGTATTATTCTCAATACATTGGAATGATCAGTCTCTTCTCACAGAGTTGGCTCTCAACTGCTTTCTAAATAGATCCAGCCGATCGACAAGCCAAGCGAGGCAACCACATTTTTATAAAATTTATGAAATATTAATGAGTTTGAGGAATTAAATACATGCTGCAAGCGCCAAGAACTGGCAAGTCTAACAGGGCATTTCTTTTAATATCATCTTTCACTATTAAGGAAGAGATACGTGTAAATGTTAAGATACAAATTCACCGCGTACTGCGTCTGTTAGCATTACGTAATTGTTTTTCAATTTCAAACTGCCGTAAATCTGCCCTCTGCAGAAAGTCTTGACGTTCTAAATACCCATCCTTGCCCTTATTATGAGTAGTAATCTCTTCCTCTAAATTTTCTTCCTTCTTATAGCTATCCCAATCCAATTTGGATTTTTCCAATGTACTAATTTTTGCCTTTTTCCCTATTTGACCGAGAACAGAAGAAATACCTCCTAAACCAGCTCTTTTGAAACCTCTTCCTTTTCCAGAGCCTTTTCCCGTAGAGGAAGTAGAATTTTCTGTTTTGTCTGAATTTTCAGCAGAAGAAAGCGACAATCTAGCTTCCGCGGAATCTACCGATACTTCCTTCTCGACCTTCACTTCCTCACCAGCAAATTCAAATATTTTAGTTATTTTTACTTTCTCTTCTATTTTTGGCTTTTCTAAAGGTAATGTCTTTTCTTTCGATTTATTTGTTGAATTTTGAGGCTTTGGTTTAGATACAACCGCTTCAAGAAATAAAAAGATAAGTATGCGAAAAATAGCAGTTATAAACTATTGCAAGGAAACTAAAACTTACCTGTATCTTTCATGAAATCGGCCCACAGAGAATCAGCTTTTTTCTTTTGTTCTTCTTCCGTAAGATTCTTTTTCTCTTTAGACTCTTCCAGTTCTACCTCATTTACGTCGCTTTCATCATTTTGTCCAGATCTTTTGTTTTTCTTAGATTTAGACTTTGTAACCCTGTTTCTCTTCCTTCCTCTCTTCTTCGTGGTTTCTCTCTTATTTTCATCATTTTCATCTTCAGGCCCACTTTCAGCATCACCTTCAGATTCTACTTCGGACACCGGATCGCTATCTGCACCATCAGGAACATAATCTTCATCGTCTTCGTCAGAATCAGAAGGCAACTGGTGTTCCTCGGTCATATTCAGTTAAAACCTAACTGATCAAGTTCCTATAACCAAATAATAATATTACACCACAAATAGAAGTAATTTTGAATCAACTCAGGCACTACTTGGAGATACTTCTATCGTATTAAAGTTATTAATCATTATACTAAGTCTTTGAACTAGCAAGCAATTATGAAAACATTTGAATACTTCTTGTTATTTACAACAAAATAAAAGAAAACGTCTGGACCCCAAAATTACCCAGTATATCTATATTGATTAAACAAAAGGAACTTTATAAAATACACAAAGTATAAATAATAAACATCATTAAAATTTTAAGTTTATCATGGTTGGTATACAAATATACACCCTAACCTCTTCGACGTATACAAATCTACAAATAACCACAGCCTCATAAGTACAAGTTATAAATTACTGTTATTTTGATTTTTACTTACGTATTTCTGAAAAAACACGATCTTTCGTACAAAAATTTGGTTACACTTCGAACCACTTTCCGGAACTTTCGTCAGACTATTGGAAATATCTTCTAAGATTCGTCGTTTGTCACTTATTTGCCGTACACTTTGAATGAAAAGCGTCGTTGTTTTTTAAACAGATAAAAAACTGTTACTCGAGAAAAAATTGCGCAAAATTAACGAACGAAGAATACGAATCGTCTCACGAATTCACGATTCGCGAATGCGTTCGATGTGCAACATCGGCCATTTTCAATTGCACATAAAGCGCCACCAAAGGAGAAATTATGAATTATAATGTAACTCTTGTGATACTGCAATCATTTATGCACAATTTCCATTTTATAAGAAGTATGTGCATTGTTTAAACTTACGGCTAAAATAACAATTAGAAAAACGCTATTAGATTACGAAAGTTGATAACTTTCGTAAATAATAGTCACGCATTTTAATTCTTCTTATAGGTTAAGTTACTGTAATTTGAAGACACATGATTTTTGTCATTATCAAACGTCACCAAATCTGTAACAAGTGTCTGCCTTAATTTCTTGTGAAAATGGCCTGGTTATCAGGCCTCGCTGACAAGGCAGAGAATTTACTAAATAAAATAGATAAAAATACCGCGGCAGTTTTAAATAAAGATAAATATGAAGTAGCACAACCTCAATTAACAGAAGTTACATGGATTCCTCCTGAAACAGGGTAAAAAAGCCAATTATTAAACATTTGATGTTTCCTTCTATTTAATATTCAAATTAATTATGACATATTAAAGATGCTAAACCAAAGATTTATTAAGTATCGTTTGAAATAAAAATTAAAGTATTTAATATCTTCTCAGAATAAATTAAATGATAATCTATATTTGTCTTTTATAGCCCTTCTAGTAACCAGCTAATTCACATAAATGTATGTTGCATATTTCAGTTTTAACACTCATGAAGGAACAACTTTGACTTCTGCTTCTGAATCACCAAAACAATTTCCCTACATTCGTTCACTACCGAATCTGCCCTCATTGGCAACAAATTCTATTACATCTAAAGATGAAGAACTTTTTACATTCTTAAATACACCTGACTCAAGCCCAAAGAAAAGTAGAGCAGAAATTTCAATGTCACCATCGACATCTTCGTCGCTCATGACTATAGATTCTGTATCTGAATTGTCGATTCACAGTGGTCGTTCAAGTCCCAGTCTTATGCATACGTCTGTAGAAGTTCCTGATGATTTGAATCACGATAGTGTCAATATAAAAAATGAAAATCTTTACAAGAATGAAGTAACACATACATTAAATCATGAGATAATAAGTGGTCAAACATCAGGAATAACATTAGATAATGGTAAATAAAATCTTCGATTTTACTCTATTTTTATGGATTCAAAAAACTTTAAGAAGATTTTAATTTTATTTTAGAACAAAGCATTACTGAAAGACCACTGGACACAGCACAACAGCTATACGAATACGAAGGAAAACAAGAAATTATGGACGTGAACAAATTCATAAATTCATCTCACAACAAGAACGTGAGAAAGTACTTAAAAGAAATAGAAAGAAATTTGGAGGAAAGGAACGAATTACTTGGAAAACAAGAGACAGATCACCAAAAAGAAATCATTGTATTAAATGAGAAATTACAATCTTTGTATACAGAAAAAGTGCAATTATCCAAACAAGTAATAGAGTTACAGTCTGCTTTAGATAGGAGTAGATCAGAATTAAATTCTACTAGATCTGATTTAGAACAGCACAAAGCTAGAGCTCTAAAAACGTTACAAGAAAAAGAGAAATTAATAACAGAGTTAAGAAGCAACGAATCTACAGGAATGGATGATACAACAATTATGGAACTGAATCAATTGAGGTAAATCTAGTGAGATACCAAGAATAAATGTTTAATTAATTATTTCTCAATTTGTATTGTATTAAATTATAGGCAAGAACGTGAAACCCTCAGAGAAGAAAATCAACAGATTTCCGAGCAATTGAGAATTGTGCGCGAAGAATTAATGAATGCTGATGTGAATTTAGAAAAAATGAGACAGAAGTCTACTGAAGCAAATATACAAACTCAAGAAATTGTTACGACAGAAAGGCGAAAAAGATTAGATGCGGAAGAAGATGCAAAATTGCATTCCGAGGTACACTAACAATAGTAATCAGTTGTATGTAACAAAATCAGTTAATGCTAATTTTGTTTTAGGAAATAAGATCGTTGAAAGATGAACTAATTCGTCAACGTAATAGTTACACTAAACAATTGCAAAAGAACGAATCTGAGATTGCTAAATTTAGGATGCAATTATCTGCGATAGCAACACCAAATAGCGAAATAGAGTCGAGATTGGCAACTCTCACGCAAACATTGGTTTCAAAGCAGCAAGCTTTGGAAAATTTAACAACCGAAAGAAATGCTTTAAGACTACAGCTAGAAAAGATTGAAGTAAGTTAATATACTTTTGAAATAATAATTGGAATAATAGCTTGCTTGTGAAACCCAAGCTAGGTCAATTAATTTTTAATGAACCTCTATTCTTATTTTCACAGCATGAATTTAGAAACAGTCGACGTAACGTTTCATATAACATAAATGATACAGACGATGCGAAGGCTCAAGTTCCGACATTTTTAATGGAAACTCCATTTGATACTGGTGTTACTAGAAGAGTAAAAAGAGCATACTCTCTGTTAGATGCAATTAGTATCCGTACGGGGGTGTTTTTAAGAAGATACCCGCTTGCAAGGATTTTAGTATTGTTTTACATGGTAAGTATTAACAGTTCTAACAGTTTAGTTGTCTCTTGAAGTATGTGAGATTTTGGAATGCCGATATACGCGTAATTTTGAGACTCCCATTCCCCACCCCATTTTTTATCTTTTCACTGTTGAATTAAGCTATAGAAAAAGAGCTTCTGTTCTGAATTAATTTCATATTTTGTAATATAAACTATATACTAAATGAAATAAATAAACAAAGTCTTAGAAAATTGACTGCTAAAATCAAACAATTTATAATATAATATGTTTTGCAGGCGTTACTTCAATTTTGGGTTTTTGTAGTTCTTCTATCACAGTCACCAGAAGCACATTAATATTTGATATTTGCAATATAAGAGAGCATAATTTTATTAAATCATACGTTAGGTATGGATAGAAGATTAATGTAAATATAGTATTGAGATGGTATGCATAGAGTATTGTTATGTGATTGATAATTATGTTTACGAATCTTTAATACTCGCTTCAAACTGCTATGAGATGTATTATACAATATTAGAAAGTTATTAGATACATAAGTTAATACATTGCTGTTAATAATGGATAAAATATTCTTATTTATTCAAATCATCGTTTATTTTTCCACTATACAGAAACGTATTATAATACTATAAAGGTGATGAATATAATGTATTTAATTAAATTTATCCTAAGGAAAAGAATAAATAAATAAATAAATCATAGTTTTATTTTTTTATATGAAATACTTTAAGAGACGAACACTCTTTATTTTTTACATTTAATGACACGAATAATATTATATGTCACGACAGAATTTTGTAGTAATTGTAAATGATTCATAAGGATATTGCAGCAAGAAGCAATAATACTAATAACGATAAAGTGTAGTTTAAGACACTCACAAGTTTACTATTCTTTTATGACGATCGTACTTCTGAAATTTTTATCAACTTTTTATCAATACAAGTTTAAGTAAGTTTAGTTTCCATGAATTAATATCAGTAATACTATGGAATCAAATGTGATCACAGGATTATCCTTGTAAAATGTTAAAAGAATTAGTACTAACAATTTGTAGTAATTGAGATCATTTTAATTAACGTTCATGGTGAAATGTCAAATATATTTCTACTCATGGTCATACACATAGCAATACCATAAGAAAAGAGAAGGTAATTTGTGATGTCACTCATAATTGAAAAAGCCTTAGTCAAAATATTTGGCAATGAAATAAAAAATCAATTTTACACGTCTTTTATACGTATCTTTACAAAACACAGAAGCACCTATGTATACTATATTCTATACTATTATATAATGTATTACTATCCTTAAATTTTTCACTATGATTGTTAATATTTGATTTGGTTCATTCTTATTGTTAGGAGTTATACTATACTGAAAGAAAACAAATAATTTGATATGCTAAGAAATAGAGGCGTGCAAACAAAGACTTGGATAAGTTACTTAAAAAATTTGTTAAGGATGCTTGATCAGTAGCAAAGTAATATTTAGTTTAATTTATTCTTCATATTTATATAATGTAGATGGTGGCCCACCAGTGTGGTTTAAACGTAGAGGTCTTCTCTGTTATTTTGTTTGTTATTGCTTTTACAAACCAAGCAGAAAAGAAATTCCCCATCTTTGATGTAAAATACCAATGAAATTAAAAACCAGAGAATCTACTAACAATAAGCGTTTAATTTCAAATTTATTTCCACGCCTCTATTGAGAACCTTGAAATTACTACAAAGCAAATTAATAAAAAATCTACAGAAACTTAATATTATTTTACAAAGTTACGGCGGTCAATTTTATTTTCATTCGCTACTCTAATTACTGCACGTAATTTAAATAATGCTTAAGTGAGTAAGTTACAACTATGTGTATTGCTCTAGTAACTGGGAGATAGTATATGCATATGTATGTACATGCTCCTTAGGCACAAGTTTTGTGATTAAATCTTTGACCAAATAAAGGCAATGAACTAGAAAATTGTCTTTGTTATATTAAAGAATAAAGCAATACATTCATCTTATGATAAAAGATATTATTTCGTTCTCTGAATCTTGTACAGAATACATTTACCTCTATGAAGAGGCATGTAATTTTTAAGCTTTCTCTACAAAATGGAACCATTTCAAAATAGTAAATGTTGAAGATTATTTTAAGACTAGTCTCCTTTCATTTATACCAACTATTTTCTCTGCTCTAGTATTTATTTTTTTCAATCATCCCTTTCTTCTTTAAGATTCAAAGAGTAAAATGACATTCTCTAATTTGGGATGATATACCACTTTTATTGTGATTGGTAGAACGTGTGTCAGCAGTATCAATAAATTTAATGAGATAATTAAAGCAATATTCATGATAGTAGACTATTTAAAAACACTGAAACAACGAGTATATGTCAAAAGGAGTTATTATCACATATATATGTATAGTCCAGCACAAAACTTCTAAACTATATTTTTAAAATACTTTATGATTATCATACAATCACAAATTACTTTACAAATGCTGGATTAGCATTGCTTTTATGTTCGATTTTTACGAGAATTATATTGAAAAAAATATATATATATATACATATATGTATATATATATCACCCATGATTGATAAATACAGAGATTTATTAATTGAACAATATTTATATCAAACCTCTCTAGAAGGTACACTAACTTTTACATTTTGTAAGTACTGCATTTATAAAGAGGATAGTAAATGCGTATAAATTGTAAAATCGAATATATGTAACATATTGATTGTTCTACTTGATGCCTTTAGATTGGAACAAATTTCATTTATGAGAGTGTTTGTTCTAGCAAAAAAACATTGTTCTGCAAATAAGAGAGAGACAGAAAGAGAGAGAGAGAGAAAGGTAAAACTACACGTGCAAATACCAAATTTCACAGCCATGAATTTGCAGAGCAATTTAGTTCACATTGGCTCACGAATAAATAAACTTTGGAAGAAAATTTCGACATGAGAGTCAAATCGATATAATTTTGCATTTTACCCAATAAAATACATTTATGCTAATGCTCTGCCTTCAATGGACCCCATAATCAAAATATGAATATTTAATGTTACTAATTAATTCTGATAATCCCACTTAGCACGCCACAATATATTACAAATTGCGTTGTTCGGATACGATGATATCTTTTTTAGTCTTTTACATAACTACATCACTGATACATAAGCTTCTTCAATTCGAAGACTATCATTAACCATTTGGTAGTTCTTATTCTAAACATCGAGTCGGTACAACCCAATTCCTTTTGCAGTTTTTTTTTCATAAAAATTAAATGAATAGAGCTTGCAAACTACTAATGTTTCTTCACGAATTGGTGAAATAAATATTTTCAGATAACAGTGAAAGACGTGCAATTAAATTAATCCTCACAATCTGATGGAACAAAACTATTAATTTAGGAGATATTTTAATTTTAATACTGGTAGTGCTACTCAATTTCAGTGTAGCTAATATGTTTGACTATGTCGTGTTCACATGGATGTTGATATCACAACCTACATTATACATATAGGAAAAAATTATATCAGATTATAGTTGTCCCAAAACCATTACTTTGCCCAAAACAGTTTTCAGTACCGTCCACAGTTTTGAGATTAAGGTACTTTGAGGTAAAAAATCGTTGTTACTGTTCAAAATGATCCTGCATACATACGTCCGTCGTATCCATTTTCCAAGGGTAAATTTCAACGTGAGGATTCCGATCTGCTTCAGGTAATGAAGAAGCGATTGTATCGTGAAATGTCGTTCGAAAACTTTAGCAATATGTATTTCGTTTCCTTCGATACCATTTAGGGATCGCCTCGTCATCTTATGCATGCGCAGGTTCGAGGTTTACGACTCGTCTTCGGACGAGGACTCTTCTTCGGTGTCGCGTTCGCTGCTACCGCAACTGGACGTGACGTCGTTGGACGAAGAATAGGTAGTGTCTGGAGTTGGTGGGAAAAACTGTCTCGAGACAGTTTTCTCCGTCGAGGACGACACGTCCGCGTCCTTGCAATCCGACGCATCCAGTCTCTGTTGTACGCACTTGTTCTCGGGATTATTCAGCACCGAGTGGATGAAGTCACGTGTCTCCGCGCTCAGTGCGTTCACCCTTTCTTGAAGGATATTGTTCCGTCTCACCAGGGCCATTGTGCGCACCACGATGTCCAGAAGACCTGTAATGTAAAATAGTTGCAGTAGTTTCATTAATTACTAGTATATGTTTCGCACATAACTTGATTTTTGACAAAACTTCTTATGGGGTTCGTCATTGGAAAAAGTGGAGTATACATTATCTGATCAACAAAGTTAGGAAGTTTGAAACAAAAGGATGAATTTGATTCCCAGAAGAGTGAATTTAATTAATAAAACGTTGAATTTAGAGTGTAAAACTTTAGTCGGCGAGAGAGACAGGGAATTGGTAGTTAGTCTACTCATGTTAATTTCGCGGTTTGTTAACATTACGGAAACCACACCTTTCCGTCGAGCCAGAAAGACTCTCCAGTGTTCTATGTCCGCTGGGATTCGAGCGGAAACGTTCGGAGAGGAAGAACTGACGATGGTTGGGACGCAGGAGTCGTTGGGACATTCAGGTTCCCAAAGAGGACTTTCTGGGGGTGTTAAAGACGCATCTTCGCGTCGTGGCGCATTCATTTCTATTCTTCTCAACTCGAATTTCTGTTGCTTCACAATTGCGCCGTTGGATACTTTTTGTCGTCGACGAGAACACGGGATGGTCGGTTTTCTTACCACTGGCAGTTCCGACAGGCAAACGGTCGGAGCCATTTTCCGATTAAAACTCTGTAATCAGAAAGAGAACGTCGGATTTAGCGTCATATTTTAACAAAAATGAATGAAAATCGTTCTAAAAAAAATATGTTCGTGTGCAGGCGTCTATTCCAATCATTTTTGGTCATTAGACATACCCCTGAAATCCTACCCCCTTTCGAGAAAAAAATTCAGGACGAACGGAACTTGAAACGTTAATAACTTTCTAACGAAGCCTCCATCATTATTTTAGCCTCTAGAATCCCCCATTAAAATTTTTCCCAGGGTTGACTGAGCACCCTATATTTTGAATATTTGATCGATTGATATTTTCCCACTTCTCTAACACTTTGTCGTATGTAATTATTTTGTTGAACAATGTTGCATTAGCTGTGTACGTTATATTAAAATAGTTGGTGCATACGATGCATATAAAAAGCACACGTGTGCCCCGTGGTCAAGGTGTAAAGTACTGCCACGTGGAAGTTATTATCAGATATTTTCAACGAGTGAAAGTCTCGTCTGGCAGTCCTTCGTTCATAAATAATTTCTTTGTAATAAAGTCAAACGGTGCCTGGGCGGTGATAAAGTCTATTTCCGTATGATTTTATAACGCGTTCACTTTTGGAAGATAATAATTGTCGTTTGCATATTGTCGCGATCGCAGCATCGCAGTTTCAAACGAACCGATCACATAAGCTGTCGATTAATTGCCGATGAAACCACTTTCGCGGACACGTACGCGTACCAAAGCGCATTGTCGCCGCGTATTTAGGTCATCGATTGGCTCCTTCTTCGTCAAATTACGCAGATGGCTGGTATCGTTGCATATTACTGACGGGCAATTACCGCGGTCAATAGACTCTGATTCGTAGCATCTTCATGTAGGATTGTTCATAACATTAACGTTTTATTACAGTAATGATTTTTAAAATAAACATCGCTCTGACAAGGGGACTTCACAGTAATGGAAATCGCTTTTGAAACGGTGGTAGGTACAATAGGGTGGTCCTCATTTTTCTTTCACTAGAACTAAAGAATTCGTCCCTTAGACGTTTCCTCGTATCGTTAAAAATAACAGAGATATCGTTTTGTAACTGAGATACTCTGTACACCCGGCCACATTAATTCGTTCCAGCTTCAAGGGGAAGTCACTAGCGTGCGACAACTCCAAACGTTCCGTGATGAAGATAGAGAAGTGGAGGATCTCCAAGGGGACGCCGCCATCAGCGACTTTCTTTTGATGTGGGAACGAATTAATGCGGCCAGGTGTTCTTTAAAAAACTACAAAGAGTACAAAATTGAAGAGTGTCGGTCGTTCCAATTTTGGTTTCCTAAAAGTAGGCTACTTTGTGGTCTCACTCCAGCGTCGTCATTTTGCAATTTAAACGAAATTAAATAGTATACGTTCTTGTAATTGAATCGACCGTCAATGAAGTTACCTGGAAAAAATAAAAATGAAATACATATGCACGCGTCAAGGAGAGTGAAAAGATTCTTTTTCAATTGTCACGAGTGATGTCATATGCTCGTAGAACGTCAAAACATCGAACAGGAAAATAAAAAGGTAACGTCGTGTCTTCGCTGTGAATTACACGTGTGCATTCGTACCGGTTGACGACACGATCGATGCAGGCGATGACCTGATTACTGTGAATGTTGGTGCACGTGCCTGCACCGAAATAAAGCAACAGAGAGAGCCGCGATACAACTTTTCGTCTCCCCTCGACCGGTTGCCCAGCTGGTTTGACCTCGGATTTCGTTGCACCACGTGTGACCATGAAATAACATTGATAATCGCTGCAAGAAAAAAAAAGGATAAAGACGACGCCGGTGTAGCGCGCGTAATACACTAGGAATATGAAGAATATCAAAGAGGTCGTTTCATAAATTACGAGTTCAAACCGCAAGAAGACGTACTCTTTATGCGCTGAATAATGTAATATAGTATATTACAAATAGAGTGTAACTCAACTACAAGATGTACAGTGCTGGACATAAGTCAATACAGCATGGTTGTGTGGTACAAATGCTCATAACTTCTGAAGAAATTGATTTGAAGGAAAAACGTACTTGACATTTATTTATCAAAATTTAACAGTACATTCTTAAATATACAGTGCCACAACCATGCTGTGAATTAATTTTCTTTTATTTTTGAAGACGTCTGTGCCTTTTCTGCCTCTGTTTTGCAACGGCCCTGATCCGGTAGCTTCGAAAACGCGAACGAACTAAATATTCAGAACGTGTGCGCCCTTATTGAAGGCCACCCAATTCTCTCGCCCTTTTTTCCTCGATGCAACCCCTCTGCGATACAGTGAAGTTCCCCGGTTGGCCTTCGAACGCACGGGGAAGTAATTTCTGATGGGCGTCCATATTGCAAAGCCACCGCCTGGGTGCGAATACACGAACAACACATATCCTACACGTACGATATATCACGACCGTTCCCCTCATGAATTATCGCGACATATTCGTCACGAGTCAAGATTGCCGTTAGGTTTCTTTTATCTTACGCCACGTGCATCAATAGCTTACATTTAACGGGGAAGATTACGCGAATATGCACGGACTTAAAGAATCTTCCCACCCCTAATCAAAACATTAGCTATCTGAAGTTAAATCAATCTTCAAACGATTTCTTTACTCGTTTATGAATTAATAGTGATGGAAATTGTAATATTTTTATTCGAATGATTTTCGTCTTATTTTGGCCTCTAGAATCCCCCATTATAATTTTTCCCCGGGGTGGCCGAACACCCTGTATATACATACTTTAACAAATTTTTACAGCTTGGCGAAACATAAATAAGTACACGTGTTGAATTCAAAAGTACACTAGTTTCGTCAAACAGAGATCTGAAATATCGCCCAATTTTTAGTGCTTTGAACTATGTAAACCTCTGTAAATATACCTATACATTAAAAGGAAGCGATGTTCTAGGCGGGACAAAAAATGTTCGCAATCTCAATGTACACAACCGGGCAAGATAAAAAGAGATTTAATAAATACGGCGCAAATAACCGCATCCACGTGTTCACTTGAAAATTATCATTGGACGTGCTTAACACATCTATCTGGTAACTACGCATCGATGCAAATGTAACCAACGGCCACGTACGACGAAATTTAATACTATGGCGTAAATAGCAAACGGAAGTAAGGGTTCGAACAATGCTTCGCGGAAACGACAGAGTTTGCTAACCCTATATGGTCTGAACTCACAATCAGTTACCCTATTTATTAAAAATACCTAGTGGAATTGGGCTAATCAATAAACCCAGATTGGAAAGCAATAAATAAGAAAAATGACATTCTCATCCATGCTCGCTAGGTGGAATCTTCCATAATTGAAAGTCTTGTAAGGCATTGTGCACAAAAAAAGTGCTGGTCCATCATATTGAAAAGATTTGCGAATTGCAGGTCACTGCATCCTGCGATTTACGGTCCAAGCAAAGCCGCCACGTGCAGCCATTCCCCCACCAGTCTGCATCTTGGTGGTTTGCCAATGAGCGCGTAGTGTCTCCCACCATGGAACCTACGTTGGCTGACGATCGCCTCTCATACTACACGCGCGTTTCGCGGTAAAAGGATGGGATATTCCCCGTGGATACACGTGGCCATCGCTGCCGGGTTCGACGACCTCGGGCTGTGCGTCCTCACGCAGTGCTTTTCGGTGATGTACCCGGTGGGGGATGCGTACGATGTCCCCTTGTTTCCCCCCAGGAGGTACCGACCCTACTGTCTGGCGACGTTTCCCTCGTGTAGCGACGGCTACTCGACACTCTGCGGTCACGAGTACTCGAACAAATAGTTCCAGGATAATACACGACAAACTGATGATATTTACACACATTGTTTCCAACCTAATTAGGAAATTAATTCAGATTAAATGTCTAAAGTTATAGATCTTGGGGTAGGAAGGTGACGAAGACAATAAAGATTTTTAAAGAAAGCTACTACGTCTCACTGGTTTAAGGGAATTCCCCTAGTATCATTTATGGAACAGCTTTTGGAGGCATTTATCGAGTTTTCACTGTGTATCCAACGTTCACTGTATTGGTTTCCGCTTTCTATTATTCCATAATTGCTTCTTAGCATTCCTTTAATACCCTTATCAAAATTCTTGCCATTTTTATACAAAATAGTAGCGACCTCATACAAACTGCTTTTGTATCAGAATTTCTGAATTCTATTGAATACCACGAATCTCAAAGCATACCTGAAAACCAAGGAAGAAAATACAAAACATTCATATGATAATGACCGAGAAAAAGAGTTCGTTTCACCCAAATAATGCAAATTTCATTTCGTTCCTATAAACGGTACAGAAAACAGAATTTCAATGATAAAGAACCATTATTTAGAAAAGGCTTAATGAATAAGATTACGAAGAATCCGAGCGCGATAACACGTGACAATGGCTGAAACACCGATTTGCGCGATACAGAGTACACACACGGATTCATAGTAACATGAATGAAAGGAATAACATTGCAGAACTGTAATCTGCATGTGAGCTAGGCCGTAGATAAGAATTTTGCTATTCGATGACGCAAACGAAACACGTGCGCGAACATGTGGCAATCTCGGAGATATTTTACCAGCCTTTGTTTCCGACTTCGAGTGTTTATAAGCAATAATCACCAAGTTGTAAATTACGGGTAACTGCGTAAAAATAGACTAACTACAAATCTATATAAAGCGACAAAGCGTCCTTGTTACATGACACATATGAAAAATTATTTAACGCGTTCACTATCAACGTCATACATTTCTCATTCAAAAAAGGATCACAAAAATAAAGGACAAATTTTTGAGAAATATTGTCAATAAAAAAGGACGCATCACTGACTGATATTTTGAAGATTTTTCGGTTTGACTGTGCCGATAGTCGCAAAGAAGAGTAGAAAAATGAAACGTGACCGAATTTCCGGCAACAAGGCGGTACACGTGACGCCGGATACGAAACCATGGTTGTTACGTGCTTAAAGCACTTAACGAAATTAAAGCGAAAGAACGTGCTTGGCTTTGCATGTGATATCCAGTCATGTGGTTACGCTGCCTCACGTTGGCCACAATTGCGATCACACGCCTCGCGTCACGTGGGTCTGCACGGTTGCGTATTCGTCGCAAAAAGAAAGGGATATCGTTCGCGATTGACGATAGAATCGTTTCGAGCGAATATCGCTGCGACCGTCGATTTTTCAACTTGCTTAAATCAGGCTAAACGACTTGACATTTAAATGGACGGAGGCTCGAGAGCAGTTAATGCAATTGTATCAGGTACAAGACAGAGTGACCCAATTGCAAAATCTTCCAATAAACATTTATGGACAGACACCTTGCGTACGCCTACAAATGCTCTGTTCTAGGATTTTAATGATAAATTGCACAGTTGGAGTATATTTATAGACAGACAGATAAGTCTTGAAAATGTAGGAAGTCGCAGACAACGTTAGCTACACGTGGCACACGTGTATGTTCATGCAATGATTTTTTCCTGCTCTGAATCGATAGATTGGACTGTGACGAAACAATCTCGTAACACGATCAACGACGTGACACATAAATCTGCAAGCCTCTCGTCGACCGTCACACAGGTTACACGTGTTCTGGCGCAAGTAACGCTGCGTAACTCGTTTCGATGCATTAGCAGACTGCTCCTGATGAACAAGGACGTCATAATGTTGATTTCGTGTACGGTTCTCATCAACTTCTACGTACATACGATTCACTACGCATCTAAATGTTACTCCAGAAAAATATCAATACACACAGGGTGTTCGGCCACCCTGGGAAAAATTTTAATGGGTGATTCTAGAGGCCAAAATATGGCGAAAATCAAGAATACCAATTTGCTGTTTGAGGCTTCGTTATAAAGTTATTAACAAAATTATTGATAAAATTTGTCCACCTACATGAATTTTTTTCTCACAAGTGGGTAGGATTTTCGGGGTAGGTCTATTGACCAAAAATGACTATAATTGATCCCTAAAATCAAAAATAATTTTTTTAGAACGATTTGAAATTTTCGAATTTTGTCGAAAAATTGCATACCTTCTGGAATTTTTTTCTCGAAAATGGTTAGGATTTCAGGGTTAGGTCTATTCACCAAAAATTATTGTAATTGGGCTCTGCAACTGAAAATAATTTTTTTAGAACGATTTGAAATTTTTGAATTTTATCGAAAAATATCATACCTTCTGGAATTTTTTTCTCGAAAGTGGGTAGGATTTCAGGAGTAGGTTTAATCACCAAAAATTATTGTAATTGGGCCCTGCAACTGAAAATAATTTTTTTAGAATGATTTGAAATATTTTAATTTTGTTGAAAAATTGCATACCTTCTGGAATTTTTTTCTCGAAAGTGGATAGGATTTCAGGGGTAGGTTTAATCACCAAAAATTATTGTAATTGGGCCCTGCAATCGAAAATAATTTTTCCAGAATCACGTTCAGTTCGATTTGAAATAAAATGATAAAATAGTCGTAAAACCAATGTGCATCTCTTTATGTTGTAATCGCATATTTGTAGCAAAACAAACTAATATGCAAAATATATAATGTTCAGGAGATCTACATAGGTGCGTGACGAAGGGCTTCTATGAAGCATAACCGGATCGTATCGGAAATAAACGAACGTTAGAATCTATGCGACGGCATGAGCGGCATTGCGAATGAAAGAAAGAGATCGTAAACGCTGAATTGATACTCTCGTTGACCTTCCCGTAAGTACCCATTTCAGCCCTCGTTGTCTTCCACGTGTAAATGTCGTACACGTGCGACCACGTATATCGGCGCGCACTTTACATGTCTGGACTAAAATAAGTATTTAAGTGAAATCAAGCGTGGGCTTCGCCTTTCAGGACGCTTGTCCGTCGCAAGATCAAGCCAACGCGTTAACTTTAGAGCAGAAATTGTACAGTCCGCCGATTCATTACGCAATTATTCAAATTTTCATATTTATAGACACATAATCCTTCGATAAGAAAAAAACTAATATTTTTCAAAGCTACCCAGATTAATGATCATTCTCAGAGTTTATTAACGACACCATCAAAGATATCTAAAGACATTCGAAGCTGCAAAATTTAATCGTGTCCCATTTTTCTCATATTTTACTAATATTATTTAATATTTGCAAAGCTCCCTTAAAGAATACAGGGTGTTCAGCTAACCATGGGAAAAATTTTAATGGGGAATTCTAGAGGCCAAAATAAGACGAAAATCAAGAATACCAATTTGTTGATGAAGGCTTTGTTAAAAAGTTATTAACGTTTTAATTTCCGCCCTAACTGAATTTTTTTCTCGAAAATGCGCAAGATTTCGGGGGTATGTGTAATGACCAAAAATGATTGCAATAGACTCTTGCATCTGACTATATTTTTTTTAGAACGATTTGAAATTTTTTTTTTCGTCGAAAAATTTCACACCTTCTCGAATTTTTTTCTCGAAAATGCGTAGGATTTCGGGGGTATGTGTAATGACCAAAAATGATTGCAATCGACTCTTGCATCCGACTATATTTTTTTTATAACGATTTGAAATTTTTTTTTCCGTCGAAAAATTTCACACCTTTTCGAATTTTTTTCTCGAAAGTGCGTAGGATTTTGGGGGTCTGTCTAATGACCAAAAATTATTGGAATAGACGCCTGCACACGAACATATTTTTTTTAAAACGATTCGAAAACTTTTAATTTTGTCAAAAATTTCACACCTTCTCGAATTTTTTTCTCGAAAATGCGTAGGATTTCAGGGGTATGTGTAATGACCAAAAATGATTGCAATTGACTCTTGTATCCGACTATAATTTTTTTATAACGATTTGAAATTTTTTTTTCCGTCGAAAAATTTTACACCTTCTCGAATTTTTTTCTCGAAAATGCGTAGGATTTCGGGGGTAGGTCTAATGACCAAAAATGATTGGAATAGACGCCTGCACACGAACATATTTTTTTTAAAACGATTCGAAAACTTTTAATTTTGTCAAAAATGTCAAACCTATTCCAATTTATTTCTCGAAAATGCGTAGGATTTCGGGGGTATGTGTAATGACCAAAAATAATTGCAATCGACTCTTGTATCCGTCTATATTTTTTTTAGAACTATTTGAAATTTTTAAATTTAATTGTTAATAACTTTTTAACGAAGCCTCGATCAACAAATTGGTATTCTTGATTTTCGTCTTATTTTGGCCTGTAGAATCCCCCATTAAAATTTTTCCCATGTCTGAACACCCTATATAATTCCTCAATAAGATTGGAATATAAAAAATCTAAGTGCATTTGTTACGAATCAGAAATAAGCAAGCTTTATTGACACGTGCAATTTGTAAGTACTCGTACGACAATGTATAGATACGGACAATAATAGCAATTTACATTACGTTGCAACTTACCGGTTTACAGGTTAAACAGTACGATGTAGCCCCAAAGACAGGTATTTGTCCTCTCCGCTTTTGTTGTCAATCACCTCAGTGTCCAACGGCGACCAATTACAAAATCACTTTCGCAACGTAACGTTTGAATTTCCACGACAGTTGAATCTTGAACGTTGTTTTGAATCAATATTAGAACTTATGGACGGCACTTAACGCATATAACTGCATACGATTTTGCGACTGACGTTTCGTATTTGTTCAAATTAACTCTCAGTCGGTTCGCGATCTTTAAACAATGTCACAGCGCGTGAAACGATAACTGCACAGTCTGGTTGTGATCTTTTAATCGCGACGGTTATTCATCCTGACAGTTTAGATGATCTAAATCCACCGGCGTCTGCACATCGACTAACGGCGATCGAGTACCGCCATGTTATCCCCCCTCGTGGTTGCGCGCAACATGGTCACGCATGCGCAGATGCACGATCCTCGTGCACGCGCCTCAAACTTCGATCTTACGACAATCTCGATAACAAAAACGACGGCACGTGCATCCAGTGTGGTCAGATTTGGCATAATTGAGTGCATTAACGGCAACACTAGTAACGACGAACTTTCTTTAATGCCTAACGAAATGGTGGGAATAGCAGACACACACTACCGCGCGAGTCACGCGTACGTGAGTTCGGCACTTCGCACAACTTCGAGAAATCGAGAAAAAAGGCAAGCGTTTAAAAAAGTACTATCACAGACGAGGTATACGAGTAGACCTTTCACCCGATGTATTTTTTCGGCCCATTTTTATGGGGCCCTAAAGCCCCATTACCATTTTCGTGTCACTCGCAACATTACCAATATTACAACTGTTTGACCATCAAACTAATTCAGTGAATAGTTTCTCAACTGACCGCCATCCATGAGAAGAGGTCGCTGAAATCAGCTCCGAATTTTCAGGTCGGTATGGCAGTCAAATTGGGCCACGAAAGCTCATAAGGTAAAAGGTCTACTCGTATGCCTCACATAGGTTTTGAAAATAAAAATGCTGGGATAGTCGAGACTTGGAATCGCATGCTGATTATCGCGAGAACAAGAAGGAAAGACACACTAACGTTTCTTATCAATTTCCCGAAGTGTGAATGTTGCCTACTCTGTCTATCTAGTGCAAAATCAGATTCCCGCGCTTTTACTGTTTCCCGCCAATATGGCTAGTACTAGGATCGGTTGTGGCTGTATGCTAACTGTAACCTCTAAAAGCACTTGTCTATGTTTCTGTACAAAGTTTTAACTGATCGTAATATCTCAGCTCGAACATGTTGATTCGTATGAATAATCATTTCCTTTTGTAAAAAAGTAATAAATGAGAATAATACCTTTCTCATTTCATTCAAATTTTCACCTCAATTGATGAACACTTTCACTCAGATGATTAAAAATTTAGTTTATTTTATGTAACGATCAAACGGATCTTAATATTAAAGCAGAAAAGAACAGAAAGATGATAAAGATTAAATCTATACTAATTTACAGTACATCTTTTTTACTTTTAATGTTACTTCTTTTACTCTACATACTTGGAGCTGCTCGTTATGTTACGGATTTTGAAGAAAATACTTGTGATATGACATATATGTTTGAATATCCACAGTATGTGGTACGTAAACATAGTTGAAACTTTTCTGTAATTAAAAATATTAATGAATACTACCTCCTTTTATTTTAACCCTCTTTGTATCTAATGAATTTATTTTAATTGCTATGCTGAATTATTCTAATTATACAATACTGATTAAAAAAGACAGTGTTTTAAACAAATTACTAATTTCAACTATCATAAATGTTAGTGTAAAAACGCCATTAATATCATAATACCATTATACGTAACAAAGATTACATACAAATTTATGCATTAAATTTGATTTAAATTGTTTCTGTTAATTTTGTTATGTTATCACTCACAGAATATAATTAAGATAGTAGTAATTATAACAATTAATATCTTTACTCATACTTTTATGTTAGAAAGATTGTTATTTTATTATTTGCATTATGTTTTTATATAATATAAAAATTTCATTATTAATATTAGAGAATATCCTTGGATAATGAAATAGAAGAACGGTATCTTAGATATAAATTATTTGCGTATGGAGAAGGTTTTACTACAGAAAAACTCAGAAGAATGTACTTTTCTGGAATACCAGTGCTTTTTATACCAGGCAATGCTGGATCTCACGAACAAGGTTCTTAGGATTTGTTCTTTAATGCCTTTGTTCATGGATGTAAACCACTTTTATAATATATTTGTTCTTTTTTTAGTAAGGTCTCTTGCTTCTGTGAGTTTGAGAAAAAGTTTAAAAGATAGGACTCCATTTCATTTTGACTATTTTACAGTATCATTAGGAAAGGATTATTCTGGCTTATATGGAGGTATAAATATTATAGAAGTAATATATTTTCAGTAGTTTAAATATTCATTGAGTATATTGAATAACAATTTCTTTTATGGGAGATTATCCGTTATTTATTAAAATTTCCTAAATATTTGTTTATCAGTTAATAACATTCAAGTATTAGTTAATGATTTATTTATTAATCCAAGGTGTACTAATGGATGAGACTTTATATGTTTCATACTGTATACAAAAGATTTTAAGTTTATACAAATTTAATGTGGAGAACATTGTGCTTATTGGACATTCAATGGTAAGTATAATATTGATATATTTATTATAATAAATGTATTAAAATATGTTTCCATCTATTTAGGGAGGTATTATAGCTAAAGGATCTGTCTTATTGACTCCAAATATAAATGCTAGCATTGCAAGTATGATTATAACTTTGGCTACTCCTCATACACCTACATTGGTGTTGGATAGTACTTTTGCCAATTATTATCATGACTTGGACAATCGTTTAAGTCAACTGAAAGATGCTGGAACAAGTGTGATATCGATAGGAGGTGGACCACGAGACATACTCGTGACTGCAACTCAAATTTTAGATTCTACAGCTGATATTAATGTCCTTTCTACCAACATACCAGATGTCTGGAAATCTACAGATCATTTAAGTATTCTTTGGTGCAAACAATTAGTGTTCTCCATTGTGCGTTTATTATTTGACTCTGTTAGTACTTCTCAGAGGCCTCCGAAAATTTCTTCCAATGCTGATGAAAGAATGCAGGCTTTATCGTATCATATTTATCATGTAAGAAACTATCGGTATATTTATCATAAAGAATAATGTCTCTGACGCAATTAATTTCACAGCGCGCTTCCGGAAAAAAATTATACCGTTACAAAGAAGTAGTAGAATTCGAACCTGGTGGTGAATGGATAGAAGATACTCGAAGACATTATACATGGAGTAATCAAAATTTATCTAAAAGGACATCTCCTATTTATCTTATGATTAGATTCAATGGACAGCCAGATCATTTAACTATTGACACTGTAAATTTAAAATCAAAAGATTGGTTGTTTATTTGCACAGCATCTAGCATACAAGGACAATCAAGAGTTTGGTAATAATACTTTCTGTTCTGTTTTTTTTGCACAGAAAATACATTAGTGTAAGTATTGTTTAATTATTAACTATGTTTATTAGTAACTGGGGCTGGAACTTATCAAATAAAACAAGAATGTTACCAGATCCTTTGTATCAACTAAGAAAAACTGTCGACTTAGATCTTCAGGAATTAAAATACCCTGGTGCAACACACATTATAGTAAGACTTACACCAGATAATTTTGAAAAATATGTTGCCGTAAATGTCGATATGTATTCTTATAATACAAGACTTATACCTATTATGGACAGTGTACCTCTATTGAAAAGTTTACTTATGAAACCCCAAGTAAAACAATCTGATACTGGACATGTCAGATATTATGCTACTTTTGATAATATTCTGGATGCTATAACAGTTGAACTTAAAGCATCTGTATGTACAGACCCAAAACACCAAGCACTTGTTGAATTATTCGAACCATGGAGCATTGGTGTTACGCAAATTCAGTTTTTTACAGTCGTGTAAGTGCAATTGTAATTAATAAAAATTTTTCAAATACAAAAATTTAATACTGACAAAAATATTTAACATTTTAGGGATAATGGGCCAAAAACGATGAAACTTCAAACCAGTCATAAATATTCTAATGTTTCTCCATATTTAAGGATAACTTTGGATCCTGCATGTTCCTACACAATTAATATACAAAAAAGTGGTATCATAGATCAAATTTCTTGTATTGTACGGGATCGTTGGTACCTTCTATATACAACGATTATTAGTTTACTTTTAGTATTTTTATCAATGCGAATCAATCACAGGCATGACCAAACTCCAACAATAGTAGTGACAATATTTTTGTCATTTTACTATGATTTAATATTTGAATGTTTAATTGCTTTAGCAATTCTTTGCGTATTCGCCATTGGATTATGCTGTACCATTATATTTCTTGGTTCAGTGGCACATAGTATTGCTGTTAGGTAAGAATATTGAATTATGTATTCATATTACATTTAATATTATAGGAGTATTAAATTTCTTTTTAAGGTTTCTGGCACGTGCAATAGCTTTTTCAACAACATGGTCAGATTGGCTACTCGGAGGATTAAATCAGTTGCCCTTTATTACCACTATTCTTGTCTTGTCTTTAATTCCGGCAACTTGTGGAGCTCTAGCTATGTTAATTTCAGTTTTTCTATATTTTTTAAACTTAACGAGAATGTATGAAGATTACTTAGAAGAACTATTAATGGCCTCATTACAACATTTCAACTGGATAAAACAATTCAGAAATACGAAAGATTCTAAAGATCACGAAAATACAAGACAAAAAATATTTGACCATCTTCTTCTGTTCTTACTTTGGTGTTTTACTGCTATTCCAGCTACACCATCTGTACTTGTTTGGGCAAAGAATTTCAGGTTTGTATTTTGATTTTTACAATACAAACTTATTTGGAAATTTTGGAAATTAACTGGCTTTCCACTTATCCGGGTAATCAATTATGTTATCCCATTCCATTTATCCCGGTAATCACTGTAGTCTAATTTAGATTTGTTATATGCTTGTTTCAGTTACGACATGAGACTTTCTACCGAAGATCCTTTACTATATCAAAGCTGGATAGTTTTAGTAGCATGCAGTACATCAGGGTGGTTACAAATTTCTCCAAATAACATTGGAACTCGATCACAAGTATTAGCTAGCATATTATGTTTCTTAGGTTGGGTTGTACTTTTAATGGGAGCTGCATCCCATCCACCTTTTTATCAATATTATATCCCACCTATCATTGCTGGAACTACTACTCTCATTACATTAAATTACATGATTTCTTAATAGAAAATTCATTGAAAAAAAGATTTATTCAACAAACCACAAATGTACGAATCCTTTGCATAACCTAAATTTCGTGTTTATACATTGTGTAATACATGTTATTTGCTTGAGAATAATTTATTTTCAAAAAATTAAACGTGTAATATATAATAGTAAAAAATTAGACAGTGTGGCAATTGTATTAACACAAGTAAACATTTTAAAACATTTGAAGTAAGTTAACTGAAGATCAATTAGTATTATTCTCTAAAAAGTAACTACATAACAATTAAGAATTCTTTTGTATACATCACAAAATAAATTACTTTATTTATTATTTATGAGAAAAAGAGATATACAATTGTAGCATGTATGACCAATATTCATATATAACATATATTATCTAATAACCCACTTAAGGGCACTGTGCTGTTTTTATCTTTAATACATAAATACTCAAGATTTAAGAGAACGCTTGTAAAGTAAATTTTTTTTATCATTTATTATTGATTGTTCTCTAGTTACTTAATAAAGTTCATGATAATAATGAATTGAATACATTTATTTAAAGTAAAAAAATTTGATTTGAGTTTTATACTAATACAATATCTACTTACTTTTTATAAGGAAATAATATGCACATTTACGTACATTAATCGGACCCAGAAATAATCATGAAATATATAATTATTTATAATAAAAATATGGCAGTAACATAACTATACATATTAATAATATAATGCCCACTCGTTTTCTTGTAGGAACGTGTCAACTACTTCTTTCATTGCTAAATTAGGTATCAACTGATCTTGAGTTAAACGAACTCTAGTAACTGGGTCAAAGTGTCCTACCCTTTGTAAATGTTCTTCAATGTCTTTTCGTTCATATGTAATTCCACTTGGTGTAATTACAGGTTCTTGCAAAATTTCAAAACTGATCTTTCCACACAAATAATCAGGTACTTCTCTCTTCTACTCGATGCATTTATAGAAATCATAAATAAATCAATTATTTTCATTTGTACTTAATTGAAACATTCAACAGAAGTTAAAAAATATGAACTCACCATTCTTCTTTCATCAACTTTTGCAAACAAATCATCAAGACGAGCCATACATGTATCCCTCTTTTCTTCTATATCTTCTTTTTGTCTTGTAAATTCACTAGATGCAGTTTCTCCTTCGGTTTTATCATTTGTATCTTTTGTTGCTTCCTGTTCCTTCAAAGCAGCCAAGTTTCGTTCAGCATCTTCTACTATTAATTGATTCAAATACGATTGTAATTCGATATCTTGAAGAATCCTTTGTTCTTCCCTTACTTGAAATCGACGTTTCCGAGCTTGCCTTAAAATACTGGTTATATCATCTCCATAGTTTAGTTTTTGTTCCTTTGCCAAATCCACAGCTACATCGTTGTTGTTTCAAATCAGTAATCACGCGAAGGACAAGTTTCAGATTGTCGTAAAAACCATGAATACCATAAAAAAGAATATTCACAAAATATTTCTATATAGCTAAATTCTAATAATAATGCTATTAAAGTATAATATAAAATTAAAAGTATCTCTTTAATATTAGATTGTAGAATACTTTTTTACAATCAATAAACTTACATAAACTTGTATTAGGTCATTCGTAAAGTTTATTCTGTTTTTTAAATAAATTTTATTCAAATAATAAATAACACATAAAAACATCATACAGTAATTTACTCACCACAAAATTTACCATGGAAATATTCCATTAAACATTTATTCAAACCTTTATTCATTTAGTATGAAACGATAATTACATTTTATAATTTAGATTGTAATTTTTATTAAACAAATAATGAATCAAAAGTTGTTTATCACTTATTTGTTACTAATAATTTTTATTATGTCTACAATAAATATGGAAATATTGTGGTGCACTGTTCAATTATTAACACATTGAAAGTCTAAACGTTTTTTGAAAGATAAATTGACCCAGACTCCACTGAGTTCTAATTCCTATCCCAGGGATTAAAAGAAAAGAGTAGAATTTTTGAATAAAAATTTATGTGTACCTCTCTGTAAGTGTTTAACAGCTTCATCAAAGAGTTCCAATTCCAAAAGTGCAAGACCCAAGAAAAAATGACCTTTTACTAAACATGGATCAATATCAAGAGCACGTCTGCAATCTTGACAAGACAATTCCCATCGTTGTAATTTCAAATGACACAACGCTCGGTTCGAAAAGTATAGCGCTTGGGATGGATTTTTAATCTGCAGGAATGAGATGCAGTGTCGTAACTTGCCTGCATATATTCATAGTGACACTCACAATTGCTTTGGTGTAGCAGTACGCAGCATCCTCGTATTTGTGAAGTTCGAAAAAACGATTTCCTTGTTCCTTCAACTCTTTGTCGGAGTGATTGGCGGTTGTATACATCTTACTCATCTTTTGTGTTGCGCAGGTTACCTTTCTACATAGGAATTTTCGTCAATCGACACACTTAATTTTTCTCACAGAAAAAATCAATTGTATCGTTAAAAAATCGACCAACAAAATGGTATCATATAACCTTAAATAAATATATATTTTGTCACTCTCCTTATACACTTGCTAATCATTGACTAAAGTGTAACAGGAAATAGATAAACAAAGCTGAAAGAAGCTGCTATCGGAATAAAGCTACATTTTCAAGAAACGTTTTCAAACAAAAACATTTAAATGAACATTCAATGCATAATATTTTCTAATTTTCATATCCTACACGATTCTTACACTTCGATAAAATCGAATTTGCAACGACAGAAATGATTTGCCTTCTTATTGCATATATTTTTTGTAATAACTTCGTAAAAATATATGTAGTTGGTAATATGGTAGATAGAAACTCGTATATGTTTGTAGGAAGCATAAAGTAACTCCCTAGTTACTACCGCAGATGGCGTAGTGGGCGATTTGTCTCTAGGCACTTCCTCGCGAGGTAGTCAGTCGTCTTCAAACCAGCATGAAGGACAGGCGAGTGTAGAATCCTAACCGCAAAGCCACGTGTGTAGTTATTTCCTAGGCCCCGTATCCCTATACGTAAGTTACAGCCTACAATGTATAATATAGAGATGGTCTGCAAAATCACTAACAATGATTTATCATAGTGATCACAAAATCATGATCACGTTCGTGATTAAACTCCATTCAAAATTTATTTCAATACAATTTATTCGTTTCCTAAATTATAATGTTGTTTTGCTGTATACTTCATACAAATTATAAAAATATATATTTCAAGTTAAAGTCATATGTGTGCTTTAATTATTTTGTAAATGAACATGATTGTACGTTATTAATTTTTGATATACTATAGACAGACACAGGCTTATTCAGAACAGGATGTACCAAATACTCTACTGTAATTCCCATTCTATGGTTTAAAAATTCCAACATTTTCTTTGCTAACAATTTATTATTTGAGTGTACTTCTGAATGTTCCACGTAATCATTGAGCTGCAAAAATAATAAAAAGTAATAACAATAAGTAGAATATTCATAAATATGCAACCAACACAAAGAAAATAGTCGATACTACCACAAACATATAAGCACATTTTCACTTTCATTTAGTAAAATGTAATTTGATGTATTAGTCAATTGACAATGACTTCAATGCATTTGTGATAATACGGACAAGTTTCTTTGAAATTATTGTATGACAGAAATTATTACCTTCATCCATTTACATTCAGAGATTTCTTTGTTGCATATTTTTATGTTAAAATTAACAGGAGACAAATAACAAACTACGTATATATCAGAACAATTAAAAGCAAAGTCATGAGCATGTCTGAAACTTATTAAACAATTAAATGTAGTTTGAATACCAGTTTCTTCTAAAACTTCTCTTTTCACAGCTTCTTCTAAATTTTCTCCTATAAAAGAAAAATATCATTACATAACAAACAATTTCTTAATTAATAACAAAAGTATATACCTGGTTCTACAAAACCTCCTGGCAGTTTCCAGAATGCTGCTTTATTTACATATTTTTCTTTAATAACTAAAAGTTCATTAGTCTTCTCATTATACACAAATGCTCCAACGCCTAAATTTGTATGAGCATAATGTGGAACATTGCATTCTTCGTCTGAAACTAGCCATCGATATAGCATAACGTATTCATTTTGTGCGTGATGAAATTTAAATCCTTCTTTTACAAGTATTGGTATCCATTCAGAATTTGGTAAATGTACACGGAACCATATTGTGCGTTTTTTATCTTTTATCCAGTCTTGCAAAGAAACTGTAATAAATTTGTATTCAAAATACAAGCATTAATTCTAAAACTTTCTACTTAATTTGCCTAAATGTTACAAAAAAATAAAATAATAAAAGTGAATATTTAAAATTTGATAAAAAAAAGTGCTTTCCAATTTTTGTTATATAATAAATATTATATTACACACCTGCGAGACGTTTAACAAAGACTTCAGGTGTGCAAGATTCTTCGTTTGAATCGACAGTTATGCCGTTATAATGGTCGATCTGTCCTTTAAATTTCTTTAGAGCCATAACAACGGAAGTTTTTGTGCAGTAAGTTGTGTAAGACGATACCGAGAAAAAAGTTGACCAGAATTTGAAAAGATATTGTTTGCGGTTTAGTATCGTAGTAACGTGACAAAGTTTTGACGTTACGATACAGTGCATCGGAATGTCTGCAAATCTATGCACATAACAAACAGTTTCGGGAATTTCTCGCTGAAATATTTTACCGTGAACAGTACTGTGATTTTGCCTTTTAGTGGCGTACAAACACTGCTGGAAATCTTTACGTAACACGAACTGAAATTTTTTTATAGTAATATCTGCAATGTAAACGCAAACACAATGCAACATTCTAACCTGATTCTACAATTATACAAATCTTGATAATAAATGCATGATGTAATTCATAATGAAATACTTGTTTCTTACATAGTTATAAATAATTATTACTATTCGTAATCTTTTACGATGTATATATGTAGTGACTCAATCAACGTACGTATATTACGAAAAATGTTTCATTTTTTAATACATTATAGACATAAAATTCAGTTATATAATAGGAAAACTAGCGCAAACATTTTTCTTACAAGGTAAATTATATTTTATCATTTGATGTGGAACGTTTCATGCACATTTAATAAAACAATAAAAACATGCGCAGTCCATTTTCCATATTAAATAATATTATAAATGTGCACTAATTTGTTTCATTCAGTCTATTCGCTATAAATATTACACATTTACTAAAACAAATAAACATAAACAAAAATTAACAAATAAAAAAAACTGTACATTACAATTTCATAATGTAATAATAATTTAGTTAAGTAATATTAAACAATAATAATATTATCATACAATTGAACAATCAAACTTAGAGATATCAGAGGGTGCAATCTTGTTTTTTGTTCCAAAATGACTCCACATCCTCATATACCTTTGTAGTAGGAGTATTGTAATTAAGAGCCTCGCAAATGCGACAATAATGTATCGATCTACTACCAAAATAACCGTGTTCGTTAATTACTTTGTAATATCTACGCCATTCATGGTATTCCAAGTATTTGTCGTCGTGTCGATTCAAATACTGGATGTAGTTCGCTAAAGCGGTCGGGTTAGCGAAATCGTCAACGTGAAGGAACGAATAAGGCGGTAATAATTGCTCGCAATTACTACTTGATGCACCCATTATTATCGGAACCGCAAATTTGTGGTAACCGTGCCAAAATACTTTTTCCGTCATGTATTCTTTACAGTTCGAATTCTCGAAGGCCAAATAAAACTTGTACGCATTTAAAGCGATACAATCTCTATCGAAGTGACCCGGACATGCGGTCACGTTGCCGTTTAAGCATTTCCCGTATACATCCAGATCCTTTCCAAGAATCGATTTAAGTTCCTTTACGTAGTTCCATCTTCCATTCGTACCAGCACAGTTACTACCCATCACGGCAACAAGTTTAGTCTTTGAGTTTTTTATAGGATTCTTCGAAAAATCCGCGTCCATAACAAATGATCTGGAAACCACTCGGCCATAAGGTACCGGAACGTCGCTATCCATTCGATAGGTCATCGACCAATTAAACAGGCCATTATATTTCGATATTTCTTGATTTCCATAAAGAAATGTATGCATTGGCGATTCGTCGGTCAAAAAGATCCATCTTTGATCCCACCGGTGTCTAATTGGCAATTCTGATGTGCCCTTTGTCAGATGCAAGTGAAATACAACCGCGTCTGCTGTCTCTAAATCTTTCGAACGATACGTTAATACACAGTTTTTCATCGAACAATTCTCCCACGGAGAAAATCTAAAAAGCAACAAATTGAGATTAGGATATTTTTAATATTAAAATAATGATACTTTTATTTAGAAGCTGATCAAATGTTTTTGTTTTGTGTAATGTATTATTGCAATTCTAATCTGTCATTAACTTATTATTTGTAAAGCGTTTGATGTGTCTGCGTTCCAAGAACTTTCCATGCATCCAGATTAAAATTAAATATGGCTCCTTTTTCGTATTAATTCTCGGTGGCGGGGAATGTCCTTCAACAGATACGAGCCACCTCCCAAGTAAAGTCATCTTACTAATCTAATACAAAGAAAAGCCTGTATTGATTACTTTATCAGGGAACTAGTTGATAATAAAATTCGTTATAGTCGTTAAGTCTTCTGATCCTATCCGGCGATGTTAACTATAGTTGATGTACGGCATTTTTCCTCTTAATTGTTTTAAATAAAACTTGATAAGAATAGTGAAATCGTGAGAAATTCGTATCTAAACTTCTCACTGACGAAAGCAGTTGCTTACTGCATTGTTTCATCTGTGAGATTTAAATTTAAATATAGTCCTACTTTTAATTGTATACAGGGTGTTCGGCCACCCCTGGGAAAAATTTTAATGGGGGGTTCTAGAGGCCAAAATAAGACGAAAATCAAGAATAACAATTTGTTGATGGAGGCTTTGTTAAAAAGTTATTAACGTTCAAAGTTCCGCCCTTACTGAATTTTTTTCTCGAAAATGGATAGGATTTCGGGGGTAGGTCTATTCACCAAAAATTACTGTAATTGACCCCTGCAACCAAAAATAATTTTTTTAGAACGATTTGAAATTTTTTAATTTCGTTGAAAAATTTCAGCACCTACCCCCTTGTCGATTTTTCTTAAGAATTCGTTTTTCAGTTTTAGTAATTTTATTTGACGCCCTACAGAAAAGTTGTGTAATACTTTTTTATAGGTACCCATGAGCTCTACTTGAGAAAAAAGTTTCATTGAAATATATTCACTATTGCAGGAGTTATGGCCATTTGAATATTGGACCATTTTATGGGGGTTTATCTCATTTTACGGGGTTAAGGAACAACTTTTCGAATATTTTTATAATTGCTATATATTCTACACTAAAATACGCGGAGTTTGGCTTTTTGAACATTAAAATCGTCCAGTCCGTTCAGAAATTATGGCGTTTTAAAGATTCGCATGAAATTTATGGGAAGCATTTCTGGCCTCACATTAGATTTTCGGTAAGGAATTTTTTTCTCGAAAATGGTTAGGATTTCGAGGGTATGTCTATTGACCAAAAATGATTGCAATTGACTCTTGCATCCGGAAATATTTTTTTTAGAACGATTTGAAATTTTTTTTTTCGTCGAAAAATTTCACACCTTCTCGAATTTTTTTCTCGAAAGTGGGTAGGATTTCGAAGGTATGTGAAATGACTAAAAATGATTGTAATTGACCCCCGCAACCGAAAATAATTTTTCCAGAACGATTTGAAATTTTTGAATTTAATTGTTAATAACTTTTTAACAAAGCCTCCATCAACAAATTGGTATTCTTGATTTTTGTCTTATTTTGGCCTCTAGAATCCCCCATTAAAATTTTTCCCAGAGTTGGCCGAACACACTGTATAAAAAACGTAGAAACAAAGTATTGTACAGAACATCGACATCGATTTGTTCTTAGAAATTTCATCAGATTGTTTCCACATCCATACTGTTTAGTCAAGAATCAAGTATTTTTATTTTACCATTAAAAAGAAAAGAATAGAAATATGTTGTTTTAATAGAGTTTCACGGCAATTACACATCAACGTACCTGGTCTTGGGTAAAATTTCGCTTTCTCATCGGTATCTTTGAGACTTCCTGTATTTGCTCTCCAAGTTCCGTTCGTATTGCGGATGTTCCCTCGCCGTGCTTTTCGCCAATTAGTTTCGGGAAAGTAATAAAAACGGCACAAAGAATTGTCGAACCAATGCATAGAAACAGCAGGAGTCGCACGTATCGCGGAATTCTAAGCATCGTTTCGAGCATCACTTTCGAGCAACTTGCACGACGGTAGGGAGTGCTAACCGAAGCATATCGGTACTTGGTCTTGACTGCGTTTCTGTTCTTCGCGGAGCTACTTTTCCGTTTTGATATTAACACGTTGTGACTGCCGTGTCAATCGAATTCGAGTGACACGTGCAATCCACAGGGGGCTGCGTCGCATCGTTTCTGTGCAACCGATGTTCATATTTACCTATCTACATGTATAGTATACATACAGGGTGTCTCATACGTGGTCGTACCAGCTTGGCTGATGATAAACGTTTGCAGCGGCCAAAACTTGCGACCATAACTTGCGACCATCACTGATAACATCGAAAATGTTCGCAAAATGGTATTGGAAAATCGTCGAATCAAGGTTACAGAGATAGCAGATGCTGTAAGGATATCAAAAGAACGCGTTTGTCATATATTAGTTGAAGAGTTGGACATGTGCAAGCTACCCGCGCGTTGAAAAGCGCAATCGAATGAACATTTGCGAGGCTCTGTTGAAGCAGTTTAAGTGAAACGAATCAGATTTTTTAGCCGATTCGTAACTGTAGATGAAACTTGGATCCACCACTACACTCCTGAGACGAAATAACAGTCCAAATAGGGGACTGCAGAGGGTGAACGTGCTCCGAGAAAGGCGAATAGGGTTCCATCAGCTGGGAAGGATGATGGCGACGGTTTTTTGGGATGCACGAGGAATTGTGTTCATCGACTATCTTGAAAAACATAAAATAATAACGAGAGTGTATTACGGGTCATTACTTGATGAGCTGAATGCAGAAATTGCAAAAAAACAGCCGCATTTGAAGAAGAAAGTGCTGTTCCATCAAGATAACGCACCAGCTCGCACTTCGGCGGTCGCCATGGCCCAAATTCACGAATTACGTTTCGAATTGGTTGACTACCCTACCGTATTCATCAGATCTGGATGTTTTCATTCCTGGAATTCTGTTGAAGTAAATACTGCCGATGATATTCAGTACATTATACATATAAGCATCCCCATAGATGTAAACATATTAAAATATTCATTTTGTTTGTCCTGGAGTGTACACCGCGAGAAGCAGGACACTTTTTCGTGCAGATAATTAACAAGTTCAAATTAAAATTACTTACAAACGACGTAAGGCGCAATAAAATAATGAGTAAAGTAATTATTACGCATAAGAACGTTTATGTAGCGTAACGTTGCAGAGATGCACGTCATAAAATCACCCGCGCTTTCCGGAAAATCCCCTAGAGCACCTCGGCCGCCATTTTGGCGGTTGGCATCGGCGCCAACTGCGCCATCTGCGGTAGTAACTAGGGAATTACTTTATGCTCCCTACAGTATGTCATTTCCGGTAATGGAGTCGTGTCAAGAGGAAGTTGTAACGCGTGTGTGACAAAATGGCAATTTCTACCAATGTTGTTAAAAAACGCACAGAATCTGTGAAAACATTACGCAATTCAAATGTGAAGAATAAAAAACTACATTCAGATTTCAAGGCAAAGAAATTGAGTACAAAGAAAGTAAAACAAAATATAAATACAAATATGAAAACCAGACAGGTTAGAAACGACTCAACAAATGAAGAACGTAAAAATCCAAATTTAGTTAATAAGAAACTAGTTAAAAAGGGTGAAGTAAAAACGAATGCACTAAATAAATCAGCACTTAATCAATTTCAAAAGAAAAAGGTTCATGGATTTAAAAAAGCAAACGTCACAAAATTTAGCGACCACGTGGGTACCAATGAAAAATCAAAATTGCAACATGAAGAAAGTACTAAAAAGAAGAATGATGAAATATTAAATCATGGACTTAAACGGAAACATTCTTTAAATGACGATACATCTTATGATAAGTATAGTACATTTACTACTTATTATTCAGCTAAAAAACGGAGAGAAGCAGATAATGCTAAAAAACGTGCAGATATCTTAAACTTGAATGATTTATCAAAAGAACACATATTACAGTGCATTAGTGCTATTTTTCATTTAACTGAAGAACAATTGAAAAGTAAAAGTTTATTATTTGAAGGGGAATGTTATCCAATATTTATGCAAGTAACATGTATAAGAATACCAAAAACACCAAGGAGAAATATGAGAATGTAAATATAGGCCCTTATTCTGCTTATTTTATAAGTAATTGTTCAATAATTTTAGAGGAAAATATTTTTATTGAAATTATATTTATTTAACTGTTAACTTGTGAACCACGTATGAGATAATGTATATTTACAAATGAACTCTATTTGTGCAGCCTCAAAATCCTCTTGCTTTCAATTATACAATGCCTTGTGTTTTTTAAATTACTTAAGTAAAGTGTTCCATTGAACAGCAGTATAAATAGTTAAAGGTTTTAGCAAAGAAAAAATTAGTTTAAAGGCACAGAAATCAGGACAAGCAACCTAAATACCATATGGGTTTTATATACATGTTACAAATGATTTTATTCTTATAATTACCACTGGATCCTTATGAGGAATCATGATTATAATCTTAAAAAATAATATATCGTTTGTTTTGTAACTTATACTTTTAAATCGATAAAACATATTTACTATTGTCAATTTCTTTTCCAGATTATTACCACATTCAATCGTGTCATCAAATGATGAAGTTGCACTTTTTGTTGGAGATTTACAAAGAGGCAGAAGAAAAGATTACGAGCCAACTGTAGAACATTATCAAGACTTGCTACGTAAACATAATTGTACAAGAATAAATGCTGTAATACCAATGAATCAAGTAAAAACAGAGTATGATCAATATGAATTGAAAAGGAAGCTTGTGGGCAGCTATGATCATTTTCTTGTAGATGGAAAAATAGCTGGTCACTTGTCTCATTTATTGGGAAAAGAATTTTATAAAAAAAGAAAATTACCAACATCTATTAGGATATTGAGTAAAGATTTAAAGCATGAAATAGAATATGCTTTGAGAAAGACTTCTATGCAATTGCATTCTTATGGCGATTGTCATATAGTTCAGATTGGACATACATCCATGACAGAAGAAGAAATTTTTGACAATGTACTAGCAGCGTGTAAACATTTGTCTAAAAATTATCCAGGAGGCTGGGTTAATGTCCGTTCTGTTTCTATTAAAACAGCCCGTAGTCTTGCTCTTCCTATTTATATAACACTGAGTCAGTTTTATTTCTTATATTAAATCTTACTTTTATATACTTATTCATTAATATGATTTTTCTTTCAGAGAATAAAAGTACTGTTAATATACCAATAGTACATCCGCCGAGACCAAAAGCATATCGTAAAGTAACAGGCGAATTAAGTACGTTTACTAAGGATATTCTTGTAACTGTTACTCCACAAGGTGACGTTACTCTTAGAAGAAATACAAATGAGATCCAAAAGAAAAAGAAAAAAGAGTAAGAATCAGAAGTAAATAAGGAAAAAATTGTAATGTTTTTTGTATCATTTTATTAAATCTAGTAAACAAAGTTAAAAAATTATCTTTCTTATCTTAATTATTAGGTCTACTTAAACATTTTATAATTAATTAAAATTTTTAATTTCACTCTACATATTATATGTCTACTTGTACATACTGTATTTCTATTAATGTTTCCTTAATTTTAATACGTACAAACAAAAGATAAAAACAATCTATGACACTAATAATTAATACAAAATAGTCTGATCTTTTTTAGAAATACTTTGGTATCCATTTGTTGGCATTGTTGAAATATTGTTTGGAATACCATTTGTATTTTGCAGATAACTGTACGTGTTATCCACATTTGTGACAACTTCAATTTCTTGAAAGTTCTGAAGTCGTTGAATATCTTCATCTTTTCTTAATTTTGTATTGGGCAGCTTTCTCAGTTTTACAATTTGATTCTGATCGATATTTAATTCTTGACAACATACCCGAATTAGTGCCTGGTATGTTAAATCACTTTGAGGTAATTCAATTTCTATGAAGTCTGGATCAGGAGCATCTGCCACACGAATCTTTAACACTAACTCTAAAAATAAAGCAAATTAATGTAATATCTGATTTCAATATTACTTTGACTTATTGATATTTTTATACAAAAGCAACTTATAATGAATTTCTTACCATCTAGATATATGTTATTGCTTTTTACTTTGGGAATTCCTGAATCTGCAGCTCCATGTACAAAGTCATTTTTTAAATATTTGGGTATGGCATCGTGTACTGTAGAGTCATTTAAACCAAGCTGAGGATCCATGGATGCACTCAAAAGTTGCAGAATTTGTGGATTAGTACACACAGACATTGGAGTTTCTGCAGCTATAGATCTTATATTTTTATCTGCTCCATTCTTTAAGAGTAAGGCTGCTATATCTAAAGAACCTACAAAGCATGCCCAATGTAAAGGAGTCCTAAATCAGGAAATATCACTTATGTTATTTCGATAATTTTAATACAAAAAACTATGTATATAAATTTATTACATACACATATGGAAAGCAATTATACACTTATACTACTAAGTTTTACACTTTACAATTAATAGTAACAATAGAGATATAAAAACTTAATACAACAAATTATTATAATAATACCATCCATTAACAAAGTATCTTGAATTAACATCAGCACCTAAACTAAGCAATTTTTTAACCTTCTCTATGTTACGAAGACAAGTTGCTTTCATTAAATCTCCTCCCAATAATACTCTTTTATGTTCCATATTATCATAAGCCGAAACTAAGTCTATGAGATTTACAGATTTTTCCATTTTATCTTAAACATTTTGAAACGAAGGTAGAGAACGTCATTCAGTGACATAAACTTGGTTACTATTCAATTTCGATGCTATCTAAACCAGTGTCACTAGACTACAGACCGATGCCACCCGGGAGTTGCTCCACCACTTACACACACTAATGTGCAGTCACGTATACGTGAGCTCCTGCGCTTCGACAGCTTCGTCGAGTCGAGAAAGAAAGCAAATGTCAACCTTTAGGGCTGGGTAACTCGTCTCGACTTAAAATGACCCAACATTACTTTTAGGCTCGATGCAAACGAGCGATTTTTGACGTATGATCATGTTTTTCCAATTGAAAACAACAAAGCCAGATGTATAATCGTGCGGCAAAAAGTCGCTCGTCTACCGCTGTTTAGAAAAATAAGCGAATCGATCAAAAATGGATGCCGTTTGACGACACAGCGAAAGCTCGACTGGGGGTGATTCGAGAGCGACAAAGAAAGGCTCACATTCGCTTTCTTTCTCAATTTCACGACGTATCGAAATGCTGCAGCTCACGTACACGTGGCTGTGCATTAGTGTCTGTAAGTGGAGGGACAATTTTTTTAGGCCACTGGTCTTCAGTCTGGTAACACTGATCTAAACTGATCTTAGCACCCTCAGTGGTAGTTTATAAAAGGTATATGTGTATGTAGAAATATCTGAAATTTATCTAAAATGTATTTCAGCATCTCAATATTACGATACTTTATGTTACAAATGTATGGTATTAAATTATAAGTGATTTTTTTGATATTGGTTTTAGAGTAATTGTTTATATTTAAATAGTTATTACAATAATATACGAGAAGATCAATTCCGGTTGTATTTTACGCCATCTGGAGGCGAGCATTAAATCAGGACTCTTATTCACTAGCTAACATTTACCTAGCCTATCGCCATTTCAGAATAAAAATTTGGTTTTGGAGTGATTGACATTTGCTACTCTCATTGTTATTTATATTATTACTTATTGGGAGCAAATTTGGTGTTCCAAATAATAAGTAGAAAAATGGGCGAAGATTTCAATGGAGGTAAGTATCCCAAATATCTCTAAAAGTACTGTGCCCTCCACCACTGTTCCCGCGTTACAGCCAGGTAAATAAGTCGGTTGACTGTAATGGCCGGAGAAACATACTCGTGAAAGTGGTAAACACATCTCGAAGCGTTTCCCTTTATAATTTTTTCCTAAAAGAAAGATCAAATAGTGAACCGTTTGTAATTAATTTCAACGTGAATTAATAAACATCTGAATATTTTTCGCGAGATTTTGGGAATTAATCAATAACCTGAAAAACAAGCATCGACGAAGATTGTCCTCATGGGTATATTTTTGATTATGCATTGAGAATGTTGTATTATTTCAATAACTGTATTATTTCATTGATTTCATTCAAGGTTCCGTACGTTTTTTTCTTTACATATAGAATTGTACTTGAAAATGGTTGTGATTTTTCTGATAATAATTTTAATCTTTGAGGTTCAGGTAATGAATGCACATAGTATATACATTACAAGTGGTATATATAGACAATAGCTCTATGAGTTATTCATGCATGTATGAAATCATATAAAAATGAAAATTGCATGCAAAGTATTAAATTACAAAACAAATACATGTCTAAGACAAAAAAATATTCAAAATTATTTAAAAAATTGATAGTTTTACTATTAATAAAAAAATCAAAGTAATTGATACTTACATTTATGCCTATTTTTAATAGATCGAGATCGCCAAGACCGTGATAAGGATAGAGACAGGGACAGGGACCGTGATAGGAGACACAGATCTCGCAGTAGAGATCGCAGGAAACGATCTCGCTCACGTTCTAAAGATCGAAGAGATCGAAAAAGAAGTAGTTCACCTAAGAAGGGCCGTAGCTCTAGGAGGAGAAAACCTTCTCTTTATTGGGATGTTCCACCACCAGGATTTGAACACATTACTCCCTTACAGGTAAATATGTGTAATTTGTTAAATTTATGATTTAATCCTTGACTGCAAATAGTGTCCACATGTATTCAGTTAATTATATGCTTAATGTATGGAAAAGTATTTTACATATAGTATATGATTGCATTGAATAATATTTAATTTCCACAGTATAAGGCAATGCAAGCTGCGGGACAAATACCAGCAAACATTGTGGCAGATACACCACAAGCAGCTGTACCAGTTGTTGGTAGTACGATAACTCGACAAGCAAGGAGACTGTATGTAGGAAACATTCCATTTGGTGTGACCGAGGAAGAAATGATGGAGTTTTTCAATCAGCAAATGCATCTGTCTGGACTTGCTCAGGCTGCTGGGAACCCAGTATTAGCATGTCAAATCAATTTAGACAAAAACTTTGCTTTCTTAGAGGTACAATTACATTTACTTAGAAATAAGACTGTTGTTATTCGTAGTTTACATTATTACATGACAAATTATTCATTGTACCTTCATTTAGTTCCGATCAATAGATGAAACAACACAAGCCATGGCATTTGACGGTATCAACTTTAAAGGACAAAGCTTAAAAATAAGAAGACCACATGACTATCAACCAATGCCAGGAATGACTGATAATCCAAGCATGAACGTGCCAGGTATGGTTCCTGGTATGTTTAATACATACTTTTTATACCTTTATGTATGTTATAAAAATGTTTTTTTTTAACGTTATATGAAATATAACACAGTATTCTATCATTTTAGATTCTCCACACAAGATCTTCATTGGTGGTTTACCCAATTATTTGAACGAAGAACAGGTATGCACACAAATCTATAATATAATTTTATTTATTGCACACCTTTGGATGTAGCTTTTATCCACTGATGTCTATTTATAAATTAAATTTCATTTTATTACGTTTATTCTATAAACTTTATAAAAAAAACATTAACCATGGTATCTAAATGACATCAGAGATTAAAACAACTACATCGTTGTATAACAATGCTGTAGAATTACTTTGAATACATGCTAGTTCTCAGCATTGTGAGTTATACCAAAGGATTAAATTATAACATAGGTATTTAGCTATTTAGCGGAGATCAATCTTACGAAGATGTGTCAACTACCCAAATGCCATAGAGGTACGTATGTGATTCCATCGGATTCCAGCGTCGACTAGGTTTTATTTAATTAGGTGAAATAGGTTTCAATTCCATTTGCGTGTCTGGTCAATCCTAAGCATCGTAGACCCTCGTATCTTGAAATTCTCATTTCTTCTCGAAACACATTCAATAGTGGATAGGGAAATGGTTAGTGGTGTTACAGCATTCAGGCGTCATGCAGTCGCAGCAGTCGTGTTTCTTTTACAGTCATTTTAGGATCATCGTGGACCCAGCCAAGGGAATACGAAATTTTTCTTTAAATTTAGGAACTTTTATCATGGAAGGAAGGGGTAGGAGGTGAAAGGAGGAATAGTTGTACTTATACTTATAGTAATTAGCCAAAAAGAATGATTATTCGTATTTACCTTCAAGTTAGGTGCAAAGAACTATCTTCAGAAATAAAACGTTCTTTGTATTCTCACATTTGGAACACTTTTGCAGAATGAGTTTTCTTGCAGTGATGTTACGTGCAAAAAAGATTTTTTAGGACTACAAGAAATAAATCAACGTATTATCAAGTACATCGGTTATTTTTTTTTCTTGATGGGATTACAGGGTCAACACATAATCTTATGTGCATCTGGTAACAGCTCCAAGTCTTTTGGCATCTATTCTTTTCAGGAGTATTATTTCTCTTGCAGCTGTTTTCTTTACAGGCTTTTCAGGCTTTACAGCTCTTCGTCCTTGTGTCTTGTTACGTTTACAGGTTACACGAACGAACATATGTGTTCAAGTATCAGTAATGTGCATTTATACAAAGACAAAGTGCAAAGAGAAAGTAAGAAAATAAAAGTCGGTAAATGTGATTACATTAAACGTCGGAAAAGTTAATGCAAACTGTGTTCTTACAGTGGTACATTGTTCAAATAATACAATCAAAAAATATAACCATTTGGTTATTATATAGCAACTGCGGACTGATACCAGTGCCCTTTCTCCCCATTTCTTAGCTTAGGGTTGCGCCGATCAAAAGCATTTGCTTACCACTACCACTACTTCTACCACTACTTCTACCACTACTACTACTACTGAACATGACAAAATACCACACTGCCTGGAGAGAGGCTAGCCCAGTCCCTCGAGGCAAGTACTTATATCATTTTCATGCCTCCATATTGGGCTTATGCGACTTTTGCAGCCCATTTTCTGAAGATCTTGGTTCTTCTACACAAATGGTGCGTTGTCTAATTCGATAGTTTTTCACTGATAATAGCGTGTTGCTTATTCGTACGGACATTAATGATGCAATAGGAAACATTGAATGGTAAAAGGGATAGTTTCTGTTATAGAATCTTTATAGAAGTTTGAAACTTCTATAGCCACCTAAAATAGTGGCTGTCACCTGGTGCTAATAATATCTAGGACAGACTCAAATCTAATGTCTTCATGATGATATAGTCCTTATTGGAGCATATGTACACAGATGCTTGGAATGTTTTGGTTATATTATATAACTTCTCAGATTATGTTACCAATCATTGTTATATAATGCTTTAGCCAAGACACATCAGGCTGCATTTACATATAGCTTGATAAAATGAACTGAAATGCTTATTAAACACCTGTTATAAAGCTGCATACATCACAGCTACCTGGAAATTTTAATTCCCAGGAATAACAGTAAATCTTCATTAAATGCAACATGCTGTTATCTCTGCTTCAGAGTTTTCAGTACTACTGGGAAATGGAAAGACGTAAGTAAATTTAAGGTACACTCCTTTTTGAAGCGAGCATAGAAATGAATGCGAGAGAAATCCGCATTTGAAGAGGAAGAGTGTTCTGTTCAAAACATTGACAAAGATACAGAGTAACATACAGAGGCGATACTCCAGTCGGAACATTATATAATGTCGTTGGACATTAGTTAATTTACATGTATGTACCCCCAAATTTGGTTTCACAAAGACTGGGAAGCGTTGCCTCTGTATGTTACTCTGTAAGGATCTGTTCCAAAACTTTTGTATGTAAGGAAGACATTATATGAAAATGTTAAGTGGACATTGATAGGCGAGATATAATGCATTCATAGTGATTTCATTATTTGTGGATTATGCAGCTTCCATGTTGTTTTTAAAGTACTGTATTTTCACAAATGAACATCTAAAATGGAAAACGATGGTATAATTAAAAAATATTTGCAAATTTCATTTTGAATTTATTACCCATGAGTTAATTTTAGTTCTAAATAGTTGAATAAAATATATAGGCATATTCAAATTATTACATAATTATAATTTGTATAAATTGTAATTTTTATACATGTTATACGTTACTAATGAAAAGAAAATAATCATTAATTTGATTAAAATGTGGGATGTAAATGAAGAAGTTGCATAATCACAACTGATTTAGATCATATTTATATGACATAAATAAATAAGTAAACACATTTTCACGATACAGGTGAAGGAGTTACTGATGAGTTTTGGACAACTGAGAGCGTTCAATCTAGTAAAGGATTCAGCTACAGGTCTATCCAAGGGTTATGCATTCTGCGAGTATGTTGACGTGTCAATGACTGATCAAGCAATTGCTGGATTAAATGGAATGCAGCTAGGCGACAAGAAATTAATTGTGCAACGAGCTAGTGTAGGTGCTAAGAATCCTATGATTGGCGCACAAGCTCCAGTTCAAATTCAGGTGCCTGGGTTATCTATGGTGGGCACAAGTGGACCAGCAACTGAGGTAAAATAATTTAAATTATAATCCCTTTTAATTTGTATTTATTCTCCTTACATATGAATACTTTTACTTTCCAACTTAATTGTAATGTAGTAAACTTATAAAGTGATCTTTTATTTTATAAAAAATTGTATATAATCAAAACTATTATTATTATGTATGTATAATATAGGTGCTTTGCCTGCTGAACATGGTTACTCCTGAGGAACTAATGGAAGAAGAAGAATACGAAGATATTTTAGAAGACATTAAAGAAGAATGTAACAAGTATGGTGTGGTTCGATCGGTGGAAATACCCAGACCTATAGAAGGTGTTGATGTACCTGGATGTGGAAAAGTATGTTTTGTACTGAATTTTTTTAGTTTGAAAACGTATATTTTTTACAATTTTATTTGTTTTAGGTATTCGTCGAATTTAACAGCGTGATTGACTGTCAGAAAGCGCAGCAAACTCTTACAGGACGAAAATTCAATAACCGTGTTGTTGTGACGTCATACTTTGACCCTGACAAGTATCATCGCAGAGAATTCTAAATTATAGATTTCTCTTTTCATACCAATTAATAATTGACTACTAATGTATAATATATATATTGAACGAATAATCGTATAAGTCCGAAAATTAATAATTTTCTTTTATCAGAATTGTACAAAGCAGAATGTAATTGATTTTCAATCGTACTGCGCGTCGAATAATCTTTTGTTGTAACTTACGTATCTTTCGATAATATAACCATATATAAATAATGCGTAAATTATCATACAAGATATTTCTCAATTTTGAACTAGTAAAAAGATACAAATAATACGAAAGATACGATTATACGAGTAGCGATATTATTAAATTTCGATAATCAATTAGTAAGATTAAAATAATAGATGATTGTGAAAGGCAGAAATATAGAGAAATAAATAACATATTGTCACTGTGTTTATACAAAATTTTTCCTGTGCAAATAATTTGATAGTATCTTTCTAAAGTATCAAACGTGGCGTAATGAACGTTAATTAAAATATTTCTGTTCTCATATTTGAATTCAAGCTTCGTTTTGTAATGCTGGTTGATACGAATGTCTTTCTCCAACTTCAGCATTATCAACTACAAATTTCTGTAGTATAGCATACAGTCCCCCACCGGCCAACAGCATACTTATTCCTATTAAAAGTACTATAGACCATGCTGGTATTGCAGTACCCCCTAAAAGATTAAACACACTTGCTGTATATAATGTTACATTTCACTTCTTTGGTTTAGTATTATCGACTTACAGTAGTAGCGTCTTGTAATCGTTTTCCGCCCCCTTAAAATCTTGCGTCTCGCATCAACTTCGTCCATAAATATGCCCATGATTACTGTTTAAAATTAATGGGTTATATGAAATAATGTCGATTTTGTATTTGTATGTATACAGCTTATATGGAAGTTTTTTGATGCTATGTTGTATGTTTTTTTTCTTTTCAATTAAAAAAATAAAGAAGGCATATAATTGCATGTCAAAAAGCGGCTTGTAATTCATAATTAATTTTGAAATGTTACATTATGTAGAAATGTGTTGATTTGACTAGTAAATTTGTTTAAAAAATATCATGGAAATATGCACTATTGTACTAATAATAATTCTAATCTTCAAATATTACGTAAATTAATATAGTTACTTACATAGGCCAATGGCAAAGTAACAAATCAATTTCCTGGAACACATTTTTTTGTTCAAAACTATCCAAATTGCCAAAAGTAATACAATTAAATGTCACTTGTGGTTGAAATGATTAGGTGAGTAACGTTGTAATCGCGTTGGAACACTACACGATATGGAATCCGTAGTGAATCAACGTTTTGATAAGAAATATCAGATAACAGGTGGAAAATGCATCTTATCTGTTCTCACAAAAGATAAAAAATGTCCTTACTTTTATGCCTTATTGGGTTTGTAAACATAACTAACATACTTTTAAGAACGATTAATATTTTATGTTCATTAATTCCACTTGTATTTCTAAAACTTTCGTGCGTATAAATGAACAAAAATCAAATATTTTAGTATGTATATTCTTATTTAAATATCTAAATATAAAAAGTAGTTCAGTATAATTCCAATGAATTTATAATACAAGGATAAAAATATGTTTACAAATTTATGTAAAATGTTTAATATTATACATTAGGCGAATTAAAAATTAGGACTTGGATTGCGTTCCTCTTTTTACGAATATCTAAAAAAATTTAGACTCAGAATATAGCTAAAATTTAATGGTGAAGTAATTTATCGGGAATGCAGGTCGAAGATGCGGGGAAGTAAGGGAAGGATCTATTAAACAGAAAAAACAAACAATTAATATTTCTTAATCGCATCCTAACTTTTTATTAATTCAAAATCAAGGAAACCAAGTTACAAGTATAATAACTTATTACATGATCTGTGTAATATTATATTGGTTGATGCCAATCAGAAAGGACCCTCAAATGAATGCAAACTCAGAGAATTTTACTTCATCTTGACATGCGTAAGATAAATAGTAAATTACATAAAATGAACTATAATCTGAGGAAAGGTTGTATATTATATGTATATGGTTTATATATATACAAGGTGTTCGGCTACTTCTGGGAAAAATTTTAATGGGAGATTCTGGGAGCCAAAATAAGACGAAAATCAAGAATAGTAATTTGTTGATTTTTGTCTTATTTTGGTCTCTAGAATCTTCCATTAAAATTTTTCCCAGAGGTGGCCTAACACCCGGTAAATATATATGGTTTAATTCCTGACTAATCCTTTGAAACGTTTACTTAAAGTAAGTTTGGTGAAAATATTAACTTTTTTAAATTGAAAACTGTTTAAATGAAGTTTATGAAAGAAATCATCACGACTATGATGTTTCAAAGGATTTGAAAAACGTAGCGTCGAAGCAAAGATTCAAAATTGTTGGCATCAACATTTGGATAATTAATATATTCCTTCTGTTTTGAATAACATAATTGATAAAGTAATTGCAGCGAAAATAAAGCTTCATGTAATTTGCAAATATAATTATCATAATAATAGAAATAGAAATAACTGGCACATATACAAGGCATTCCAAACATCACGTTTCATATAACAATCTCCTCTGCCTGAAACGGCAGCATTCGCATTTCTTTCTCCTCGTTATTTGCGTCATCTAATTTTTCTATCATTCTACTTATACACACACTCTCCCTTTCTCTCCTCTAGAAACTGTAGTTTCTATATCTGTTTTTCCTTTCATTTCTTGTTTGTTTTTATTCAGCACCATATGATTTCGAAGAAAGTCTCGAGCAAGTACATGGTCTTTAATTCTTTTCCCTGTACCCGTGAAAATTACGCTTTATCAGCGCAAGAATTTGAAAGTCACCAAACTTTAAAGTGATTCCTTCGTAATACTGCCATACAGTCGAAGAGTATCTCTTCTGTTTTCATAGAAGAAAAAATACACTTCGATGTACATACATACGATATATCTGATTTAAGCATATACACAAAATTATTTCAAAAACTATAAAGGATATAAAAAAATTGTTTGATCTAGAGATTAAGACATAATACTGTGCTTGAATTTCTTTCAAGTTTATTACTTGACAAATTTCATTCTTAACTTTCCTTTCCTTTTTATTGGAACCATATATTCGTATTGTTTGTTATTCGTCTTATTGCGTGTCTTAAGATGAATTTACGTGGTAAATGGAGTACATACACTTTTGACCAATTACTATTATTATTATAATTACTATTTACTCTATTGGTGACAAATACTGTACATATCTGCTATCATAAATTTCAGAAGGAAATCAACTTTTAAAATAACTTCGATTTTAATTTATATAATTGGAAAATTAGTTAATACGATTAAACATTATCTGATAACAAAAACTTCATCATCGTTTATTAACGTGTATATATATATATGTTTTGGCGTATAAACGAAAAAAATGCATCATATAAATATTACTCGGAAATATATAAAATATTTGAAAACAAACGCAAACTGTTCTTTAAAAAAAAAAAAATGTTTACACATAGCGCTCAGAAAATTACATTCCTCTGACAATATGACTGACCAGAAAATAATTCTTTAAAATAGATATTCTTAGGTTTTGAAGCGGTAAATAAATAGAATATAGTAATGGTATACACTACCAAATGTAAATAATACATAATCATACAAAAAAAGAAAACAAAAAAGCACATTGAATCTTATCGAGTTAAGCAATCATCGTTATTTCGTTGCATGCAATATCTTTCCATGATACAATTTTTCTATAATTCCGTTTCATATGTATTGAATGTTTTATGTTTCACTTGTTTTGTATGCATACAATTTGAAATTTACAGAAACACGGCTTTCTCGGTTGTAAATAATTATATTTTACATTACGCTAAGGAGATAGACATAAATAAAAAAATAAATATAAATAATATTGTAAAACGCTTATGCGTACGATAAGTACTAACACTCTCCGCAACTATCGTGACAATACTAAGTACAGTTTATTATCATATTATCCGTGACGGATATGACGAAATAATATGACAAATATAAATTAATCGTGTAATACGCCCCGGAAGTTTACGATATTGTATACAAGAGCAACATCTTATTCGCTCTTGCATGTGCCTGTATAATCGCATTTATTGTGTTACTATATGGTTTCTCTACAGTAACAAGTATCTCTAGCTGCGGAGCAATGACAGCGGCGTTTCTGTTAAAATGTTATCGCTTGTTAGTAGTGGTGTTAATATTAATAAATAGATACCGCGATTATCATTGAACATATTGTTAACATATGTATATATATATATATATACACATATATACATACATACATATATATGTATATATATATACATATATATATAATAAATTAATTGAATATATTACCGCATAATCATGTACCTTTTACGAGTTAAACTTTTATGTTTAAACTTAGGTTTACCTTGTGGCTAGCTGATGGTACGATCCGAAGTCTTTTTCTTCGTTTCGCTTAACGGTGCGACGGAAATATTGGTCGAGGAAGATAAAACACAGTCCTTGGACAAATTACCGTTTGGAGTTAATTTAGAGTTATCTTCTTGACTGTTATTTCTTTTACTGTTATCACGCTTCATTGCGTTACCATCAGCAGTTTTACATGGTTCGTAACACTCATTTTTAGTACTATTCGTTTGTTCTTTGATTCCACTGTTCTGTACTCTATTGCCGCCTATAATGCCTTCCTTAATCAGTACCTCTTTGAACGTGGCTAGTGTTTTACGAAGTGTTATACAGAATCCTCTTGATGCTGGTATCAATGGAAATTCCGGGAGTATCTTTTCATCTAAACAGAAGCATCGTTAGATTCTTTGGTCATATCGAGCATTTCATTTTGTTCATAGAACAGACAAAGTAAAATGCTTGATTTAATTAGAAAGATCTATAATTTTAAACTTACCAACGTCAGATATTTGTTTGAATGTAGTAGGTGTAACTGGAGACAATGGATGTTGATTATTATGTTGTTCAGAAATTTCCATCCACAGATCAAGCCGTTGTAATAATTTCTTCGCATGTCTCTTAAAATGTCCAATAATAATATCTTTGAAAACAGGCGGTGGATGTTGGAGTAGCTTAGTTTGCGCTTGAACTAATTTCAGTACAACCATTTCATTGTACATTCTTGAATTTTCTCTTCCTTGTTGGGAGCCCTTTTGCTTTTCAAATCCAGCTTCATTAAAGTATGGTTCGGGTACAAGAATAAGGCCTTGGATCGAAACTATAACTTGTAACAGAGTCGAAGAACTTGTCCAAACTTCCGTTCCACGTCCAGACCATGTACCGAGCAAACTCACGCATACTTTTCCATCTTCGTAGAGATTAGGATTCAATCTATCATTGCAGTAAGAAATATAATGGCAAAGTGGTGGAGCAACTGGATAATCGGCGGACAATTGAAAGTCAAAAAGGAAGAGACCATCTTCGTATGGTGTTTTCTCAGGTCCTCGAAACATTACCGAATATAAATCTATCCTATCTTCGAAACCTTTTACCCATATACCGGGTGGAAGTGAGCTCTTTAAGAGCTTTAATTCCTTGGAAACAGTTCGGAAAAAGTTTGTAGGATCTGTAGGCTGGAACATTGTTAATTTAAATTTATGACTATCCGGTGCTGTTTCTTCTATGGAAAATCCTTCTCCTTCTTCATACACTGGTGGTGGAATTTCCATTATACATTCCGATGGTTCTTGCAGTAACTCTACACGTTTCTCTTCTTCTTTCTTTTGCTTTTTTAAAGGAGATGCACCTTTCTCAGCATCGGATAATGACATCTTTGATAGTCCAAATCGTTTAGAAACCTCCGCGTGCGCTAGTACAAGCTGAGCTTTTATCAATGTACACAGTTTAACGCAAACTTGAGAACCGGCTACGTGAGAACTCGTTATGTGCATCTGCGTTTTGATAGCCTTATTTGGTTCTGCTCTTTCTATCAAACGATCAGGCCCGTTATTTGCATCTTCGCTAAGTAGAAATTCTCCACTGGACTCGCTCGAACCTGATTCTTTCTTTGAATTATCTGCAGAATATAATCCAGAATCTTCAGGATTTGGATTAACGTTGATAAATAATCGATCAACCGATTCTTCGTCCTTTACATTCCGTTGTTTAATACTATCCTCCTCGTTCTTGTCATCGGTGGGTTCTGTTATGGTTATGATTTTCTCAGAAGGGTTACTACCAGACTGTATACTACTGGAATTTTCTGTATTGTCTTTTTCTGTATTTTCCTCCGATCCATCAGATTTATGACTAAATAATCTTGTCACTTGATCCGCCATACGTTGTGCTACATTTGCTCGACCACGTTCTCTGACCCTTTCCAAAAGTCCTTGGAAATGACTCTCATGGAAGAAAGAGGTGCCCATAAGTTTGTCCATATACCGACAATCTTTATAAACTTCTAATAATTTTCTCATAACTTCGGTTGTTTGAAGCGATGGATTTTGAGTAAAGATTTCTTCCAATCTAGACATTGCGATACGAGCTTTCTCAATGTGGGCGGCTAATCTTGGCTTTATATTTTCCAACTCTGTTTGTTCCGTTGCATCAGTATCAGCGATGAAACAATCTTCCAATTCTGTTTCCCATGACGCGTCAGACGAAACGTCGTCCCACAGTTCTCCTTCATCGCTATCATATTCACCTACTTTATACAAATCTTGAGGCCAACACATACTTACATGCCCATCGACCCACCACACTTTAACTCGTCCTTCTGGATAATTATCTAGCACTTGACCAGCAGTGCACCCAGCATCTTCGCCTTCAAAATTAGCTATTCGAATTACTAATGTACCCGGTCTGTATTGAAAATCTGGATGATCCTTCAAATCATATACACTGACTTCGCGTTCATCTAGTAAAGTTGGGCTGGCAAATATTTATTGAGATTAATGCTGTTTTTCTAATCAATTTCATTAGTTTCATTAAAAAATTACTTACTGTGGACTCTGACTAGAAGTATATGTTTTAAACCATTTTATTTTAGCTGTTCTACCTTGGTGATCAACACTTTGAACTACACCATACATTCTAGATTCTTCTTTTTGGTCAACTACAAAATCACCTGGAAAGAATTCTTTGTCGTCTAAATGATGAATTGGATATAGCTGTGTCGATGGAATGCCTATAGATAAAGCAACAGAAGAAATTGTAAAAGTTTCACAGTACTGTTAAAATGCAACTGAAGATACTATTGATACAATACCAAATTCTACAGAGCCATCTTGCCACACAACATTAGCTTTTGTATTTGTAGATAACGTTTCCACAACAATTTTAGTTCTTGGAATAAGTGGAACAGGCGGCACTTTTTTCTTTGCTTTGCACAGCTTTTTTTTTTTCAGTACTTTAGTCATCAAAGCAGGACCCTTTTTCTTTTTACCCATAGATGACATACTCGAACACCCACTGGATACCTATAAATATTAAAATGTTAATTAATCTTCCAAGTTTAGCAACAATTTTAAAGGCGACAAAATATCTTACCGAAGCACTATCGCTTTGCGAACCAGTATCTTCTGTATCCCAGTCATCAGAACTTTCAGTATGTTGATTTTGCGCTGGAGGCATTAGGGTATTATTACTCGTCACATTTTGTAAATGGTTAATATTGTTTTGAGCACTGTTTTCTAACGTCTGTTGTTCATTAATTTTATACTTGTCCTTCTCCTTTTTCTTATCCTCGGGAGGCTTTGTAACACTGATATTTGGACGTGTTTTCTTTGGGCTGTGTTTAGGAACTTGAAAAACGTCTCTTTGATGTTTTCTCCACTGTTCTCGTGTAATTACATTTTCACTATCTTTAATTATATAGAAATTACGATCTCCCACTTGCACAGTAGAAGGCTCGAAAACATTTAATAATTTTAATTTTTTCAAATTTTCTCCCTCGACTACAAATTTTGGTTGAGCTTGATTCGACCATGCGCCATCCTTTGAATATGCTCTGCATTGCCACTGTACTCCTACCCAATCTGTTTCTACTTTTTCAACAATCACTTTAGTTATTTTATGCGGTTTAGTTTTCCTTTTCGCTTTCATTTCTTTTGTACATGTAATCCACTGTGCATCTTCTAGGCAGTGAACTGGTCCCCACAAACTTTGACCAGGATAGAATTCAGAAGAGTGAGGAAAGTCATTGTCCTAAAAAACATCCATTATATATTTAACCATTATTCAAGGGTTATTTTAAATTTGTTTCTTACATTATCTCGTTTTTCTTCTAATTGTCCTAAGACACAAGAATCCATTTCATTTACAACACAACGGGATCCATCTGGTGTAGTAAGCCATACTTTATAATGCGCCATTTTTATACCACCCACCCAAGAATCCATACAAACGGCTATATCAGTTGCAAACTCCTATAAATAAAAACTATTAATTACAGTACACGAGTTAAATTGTTAAAAATAAATGGCATATATGCTTCATTACATACTTCTAAAGGAACTAAATCTTCGCTTCTAATATTTGTAAGAACTTGTTTAGTACCAATCACTTGAACACAAGCAGTCAATTCAATATCTCTACAATATCCTCTCTGTGTGTCCTTTCCTTTAATCATTCGACGTACAACATCCCCTGGCATAAGTGTTCTATCTGCCAAATAAACCTGTAAATAAACGTTACATTCATAAAAAGTCATAATACGGTAACGAAAATCGAAAGGTCGCGATTATTACATCGAAATTGAATTCAAATTTAACATTCGGTTGCAGATATCGCTTGCGTGACATGTGTCGGTTTCCAATTAAATTAAGAATACAAATACGACAAAAGGGGGCTAATAATACTACGAAATACATGGATATATTTCATGGAATGTTCACTTTTCGTAAACAACGTATTCCCGAACCATATTAAAAACTAAATACCTTTTTCGCGTTGACCAACTCCTCGACACCGGAGGGATGCCAGACCACGCGAATCTCGCCCTTTTTTCTCTTAGGGCTTTCTTCGCTATCAGAACTTTCTTCGGATAAATCTTCATCGTCGTTTTCCATAACGATTCCAAATACAACGTTACCTTTTTTGTCCACACAGTAGACGACATCTTCGAAAAAGTACTGACACTCTACCCCAAAGTTCGTAGCCATCTTTCCTCTAATCACTGAGTACTCGCTCTCTGCCGACGACGGCTGACAGAAGGTTATACGGCGCAACGGTTACGGCGCACGTCGCAAGCAGGGAACTTGACTCCGACCCGAACCTGACCCCAACCCCGATCTAAGGATCACTTTCGTGATATCTCTCGACTATTACTCACCAATCGAGATATTATCGATCTTTTTAAAATCGCGATTGTTGTTGCATTTTTCTATCGTCACTTTGAACAATCTATCAACATATTTTGGTTTAATTTCACACGAATGGTTTCCGTATGCAGTGTACAATATACATATAATACAGGGTGTTCCATACGAAGCGTTAGAAATGGTTTTTTTTCGAATGACTACATTCTTTTAAATCTTCAAACACATTACAACTTTTTGTCTGATATTTGCGGTATTGCTACCAAATATAACTTTATAATTTTGTAAAATATTTCTTAGCATTCTACAATTATCAAATTTCCATTGTTGAGAGACATTTTAAGTGGAATGAAACGCACTTTAACATTTTAATAAATGTTTAATACGGTATAACTGAATGTCATACTTTCGCTATCATACTTTTCATTGATATTATTTTTAAATCTATAAATTATATTTATTTAGATAAATTGGAATTTACATTTTAGATTATAACAATTTGTTAAAAATATTTGCCTGTACAACCATTATATCTCGATCACTTCAGTTAAGTTGGCCTGTATAAACTATGATACATTATAATAATATACACGCAATGTACTTATATTTAAACTTAGCTTAAACGAAGATACGATCAATTTAATCTATCAATTTAATATAAATGCACGTGCTTAGTTACACTTTTTAGGTTAAGTTCTAAGGGACGAAATACGTTCAGTACCTAAAATAATTATTTATGTAATTGTTTACTGTGCGATTACTGTACAATTCTTCTTAATCACTGTTCCAAACGCAGTGTTAATTAATCCAAAAAATATCTGTTCTTAGACTCAGAGAATAAACAAACCTCTTGCACACCCTCTCGTAGACAACCCCTTCTGAAGATTGATTATATCCAGAGATGTCAGATTGAGCACCGGGTGCACTACTCACACAATGTCAGATAACGCGTACGTGAGCTCGTAGAGTTTCGAAAAATGACAAAGGCAAACTAACACATACTCACTGTCACGATTCTCCCCGCCCAAGTTAATCGTAGAATAGTTCCTATCGTCCACGCTAGATGGATTTCTCGACAAGCTTGGACGTTTTAGCACCAGAGGGTTTGAGGTCTAAAAATTAACGCCATCTATCGTTGAAAATAACAAATTATTTCACGACAAACTTGGACGTTTTAACACCAGAGGGTTTGAGGTCTAAAAATGAACGCCATCTATCGTTGAAAATAACAAACTATTCCACGACAAACTTGGACGTTTTAACACCAGAGGGTTTGAGGTCTAAAAATAAGCGCCATCTAGCGTTGAAAATACCGAAGTATCCCACGCAAACTTGGGCGTTTTGTCATTCGCATTTTTAAAGTGTCCGGAACATTTCCAAAGTGCTGGCGGTCTTGCAGAGGCCGTATTTTACAGCTGGCATGTATTTTATAGCTAAGGGAATAATAGGGAGAGAAAAAGAAAGGTAAAAATGACGAGAACACATAGAATTCTTTGAAATTACATCATTTATTGCCATAGATTTACATTATACAAAGTTTTAATACATGTAAATATATTATATCATATTATATCATGTTAGAAGATACTCTGAAGCTATTCAAAGTAATTTCGGACCGCCTCGTGGGAGTCGAGATAGCCGCCCAAGTTAATCGTGGAATAGTTCGTATCGCCCACGCTAGATGGATTTCTCGACAAGCTTGGACGTTTTAGCACCAGAGGGTTTGAGGTCTAAAAATTAACGCCATCTATCGTTGAAAATAACAAATTATTTCACGACAAACTTGGACGTTTTAACACCAGAGGGTTTGAGGTCTAAAAATAAGCGCCATCTAGCGTTGAAAATACCGAAGTATCCCACGACAAACTTGGGCGTTTTCTGAGACTCTTGAAGGAGAGCAGTCAGTTTATCTTTGTCGTCTTTCCGAAACACTACAAGCTCACGTACATACGCGTGATCTGTCATCTCTGGTATAAAGCAGAGATGCCAGACGAAGCGCCGAGTGCACCGTGGACACGTCTCTGATTACTGCTTGCCTTTGCTGGACTCTGCTGACCATCGCTTATATTTTTGACAACCTATAACGATTCCTACTGACTTCTGCTAACTTCTGTTGATCTTTGCTGATCTCTGTCAGCGTGTGCTTGTTTCTGCTGAACTTTCCTGGCCTCTGCCAAACGCTGCTGACCACTGCAGGTATTTTTGATAATATATAACGATTAATACTTACTACTGCATGCCCCTATAAGTCTCTGCTTGCATTTGCAGGTTTCTGCTTGCCTGTGCATGCCTTTGCTGACCTCTGCTCAACACTGCTGACCACCCCTAATGCTTCTGATATCGTATAACAATTACTACATGCTACTGTTGATCTCTGCTTGCCCCTGCATGCCTCTGCTTGTCTCTGCTGACCGCTGCTGACCATCTCTAATGCTTCTGACAGTATATAATGCTTACTACTTGCTACTATTCGTCCCTGCTGATCTCTGCTTGCCACTGCATGCCTCTGTTGACCTCTACCAACATCTCCCGACGTCAGCTGACCATCGCTGACCACTGCTGACCGTTGCTGACAAATTGTGACGCGATGTAATGTAATATAATATGTTTATATGTATTAAAGTGTTGTATAATGTAAATCTATGGCAATAAATGATATAATTTAAAAGAATTCTATGTGTTCCCATCAATTTTACCCTTCTTTTCCTAAGGAAATCATTCCCTTAGTTATAACACACTCCGAATCTTTCAAAATTTTATAAGTTCATCGGAAAGATTTCAAATTTCCCGCCGCCAGAAATTTTTGCGATTTCCTGAAACTTACCGGCGTCCCTGAAACTTCTCGGAATCCCTGAAATTTCTAAGAAGTTTCAGGAACCGGCAAATCATTCCGGCCTGAATTTTTCGGCAAGAGCCGTTACGTAATATTACGTAATATTATGTAATGTTACGTAACATTACGTAATTTTTCCCGAAAAATTTCGGCCGCGAGAAATTTTCAAGAGCTATTACGTAATGTTACGTAATGTTACGTAATGTTACGTAATATTACGTAATTTTTCCCGAAAAATTCCGGCCGCGAGAAATTTTCAAGAGCTATTACGTAATGTTACGTAATGTTACGTAATGTTACGTAATATTACGTAACGGCTCTTGCCGAAAAATTCAGGCCGGAATGATTTGCCGGTTCCTGAAACTTCTTGGAAATTTCAGGGATTCCGAGAAGTTTCAGGGACGCTGGTAAGTTTCAGGGACCCGAGAATTTTCAGAAATTTTTAGAAATGACGTCATTTCTATTTGGAGGGGGAAAGAGGGGTAAAAAATGATCAGAATGCATAGAATTCTTTGCAATTATATCATTTATTGTCATAGATTAACATTATACAAAAGTTTAATACATATAAACATATTATATTATATTAAATCGCGTTACAATTTGTCTGCAACGGTCAGCAGTGGTCAGCGATGGTCAGCTGACGTAGGGGGATGTTGTCAGAGGCCAGCTTAGGTCGGGGGAGGCTGGCAGAGGTCAGCAGAGGGTGGCAGTAGCATGTAGTAATTGTTATACGATGTCAGAAGCATCAGGGGTGGTCAGCAGTGGTCAGCAGCGGTCAGCAGAGGCCAACGGAGGGCAGCAGAGGCATGCAGAGGGTAGTAGAGTCCAGCAGGGGCAAGCAGGAACAAGTAGTAATCGTTATACGTTGTCAAAAGCATCAGGGGTGGTCAGCTGTGGTCAGCAGAGGTAAGTAGAGTCCAGCAGGGGCAGGCAGTAGCAAGTTGTAATCGTTATACGTTGTCAGAAGTAACAGGAGTGGTCAGCAGCGGTCAGCAGAGGCCAGTGGAGGCTGGCAGACGTCAGTAGTAATCGTTATACGTTGTCAGAAATATAAGCGGTGGTCAGCAGAGGCCTTCAGAAGCTGGGAGAGGCTAACAGTAGCCAGTCGTAATCATTATACGTTGTCAGAAATTCCAGGAGTGGTCAGCAGCGGTCAGCAGAGGCCAGTGGAGACCTGTGGACGGGAGGTCGGGTATATTAGTTGTTCAAGAGCGAGAAGGGAAGTGTGAGTGTGAGTGTGAGACTTACTTTGTGCAACTTCGGAGAATCAAGAATGAGGGCATGCGTCATTTTGCTTTTGTCGGCTTTCCAAAACTCCATGAGCTCACGTATGCATGATCTGATATAGTGTGAGAGAACACCTTCGGTGCCTTTCTGGCATCTCTGGGCGTTTTGTCATCCGGATTTTTAAAGTGTCCAGAACATTTCCAAAGTGCTGGCGACCTTGCAAAGGCTGTATTTTACAGCTGGCATGTATCTTAATGCTAAGGGAATAATAGAGAGAGAAAAAGAAAGGTTAAAATGATGATCACACATGGAATTACTTAACTTTTATTATTTATTAAATATAGAAAATACAAAATATTAATTTAGTTACTTCTTATCTGATTTCTAGATATCGTTGACATTCCATCAACAAATTTAGTTGTGAATATTACATTAGCGTTTTTAAATAGTCCATCTTTTAATGATACAACAATAAATTGTGAATGTTTAAAATGTCTTTTCAACATTATTCCAATATTTTCCGTATGAGAAAGATCCAAAGCAGCGTCAACTTCGTCCAAAATGTAAAGTGGCGCGGGTTTAAATAGAAGCATAGCTAATATTAAAGATAAAGCTACTAAAGATCTCTGTCCTCCAGATAATTCTCCTAGCGATTCTTTCCAAATTCCAGAGAACGCAATTTTTACTTCTAAACCATCCGTAACTGTTTGATTTTCCGGAGCTTGTAATTTTGCATTACCTCCTGGCAGCAAAGTACTAAATATGGATCCAAAATCTTTATTCACCTAGAAATTAATTTATAACAATTATTTAAAATAATTTGAATATCAATACTCAATTAAGTTCAATTGATATATTAATTGACAGTACTTGTTTCCACGCTTTCAACAACGTTGCTTTTTTCTTTTCATCTAGATGTTTAATTGTTTCTAATATTTTCCGTTTATCGTTTTCAACTATCCTTTGCTTCTTCATCGTTTCGTTATATTGCTCTTCCACTTTATCAAACAAAATAATAGCACGTGTGTTAATATTTCGAGTTAATTTTTCTCGCGATGTTTGTAAACGTTGTAATTTCTGTTCCATTTCATCAGGTTTATTAACTTCAAAATCATAAATACCACCTGCGAGAGAAAGGAGTATTTTATAAAATCGTTATTAAAAACCAGAAATAGAATGAATTTATAATTTCGATATAAATTATTACCTGTTTTTCCAAAATAAATCTTATCTTGTTCGATCCATTCGTACTTTCGTGACAGTTCCAATACTTTTTGTTTACAACTTTTAGCACAGCTCTGAATCGAGTTAATTTCGTAGTTTAACTTTTGAATATCTAATTCTGCGTCTTTGTTTTGTTTCATTATATCTTCCTTTTTTGTTACAAGCTTTTGCATATAAGTATTTTGCTTATTGATCGAGTTTTTCTGTTCTTTTACATTAGATTCTAACTGTTTAACATTACTCTTAGCTTCGCTTAATTCTTGTTCTAATTTATTAGTTGTTTCTCGTAGCGCATTCAACTTTTCTTCTGATTCTAATAACTGTGCTTTTCCAACTTCAACGCTGTTTTGTAATTCTTTCATTTCTAAATCGAGCGTTTCTGCTTCGTATTCCCGTTTTTGCCACTCTTTACGACTATTTTCAGCTTTCTTTTTCAGTTGTTCTAGTTTCGTTTTAGCTTCTGTTAGTTGTTTCTCGCGAATATTAGCTGAGTCTTTCAGTTGATGCTCCAGTTCTTTCGCGCGTTCAGTATTCTGTTTTTCATTTTGTTCTGCTGTAGTCATTTTCCGTAAAAGCTCTTCAATGCTATTCTCTAACAAATCAATCTAAAAAACAATAATGTTGATTAGTATTTGATTTCGATATATATCGAAATACAGTAGTGCCCACACAAGTGACCGCGGTTATCCCCATCAATTGTCCACCTTAAAAATATAGCATTCCATTTAAAAAAATGAAGATGACCTTGAAATCTCCTCTATGCCTCCACCCACACGAAAAATGTTTGCATCACAATGTGCCCCCCTCTGTACCGTGCAAGTTTTGTATGCAACACTTTTTCATATTATTACAAATAACTATTCAAGGTGGACATAGTTATCGCCCCACCATATATATGGTTTCGATATATCGAACTTGCAAAACACACGTACCTCTTCCTTTATTTTATAATATACTGTTTGCTCCAATCTTTGTTTTATTACGCCGATTTCATAATTCCGTAAATCGAATGTTTGTTTCAGTGACATATATTTTTCTGCGAGCTTGCTTAAATTTGCCAGAGTAGCTTCAATATTTTCAAGAGCCTGCTGTTTCATATTGAACTCATTTTGTATAGTTTTTAATTCTTCTAACTTTAAAAGAACTGATCCAGATTTTGATGCTGCACCTCCTGATAAAATACCCGCGGGATCAACGACGTCTCCTTCTAAAGTAACACACTTCTTCATGATGTTCGGATAAAATGCAATTTTCTTGGCAGTATCGATATCTTTACAAATAAAAATTTGCCCAAAAATCCAATTCATAGCTGACCGTGTCTCTTCTGGAAAATTTATAAGAGACAATGCTGTCTGAACGTTTCCCGCGCCACCTAATCTTTCTGCCAAACGAATTGTGTTACTATCCATCGTTCTTCCATCTATTTGATTCAATGGAATAAACGTAACTCGCTGTTGTAGTTGCCCATTTTGAAGTAGTTTTCTACTAGTAATTTCTGTGTCTACTATTACATTATACAGCTAAAAATCAACGGATTAATTACAATTCAATATAAATTAAAGAAATTTTATATACATTTAGATACATACCTTTCCTCCTGCAGCAGTATCTAATGCGTATGCTGCTTGTTTATCCTTCAGTGTGATTAATTTGCAAACCATTCCTTTTACAGAATCGTGATTAAAATTAGGTTCTGGTTTCTTATATTCAAACCTAATACGCGAATATCTCGATTCAAACGAGTCCACATTTTCTTCTAATACTCTTATTTCATTCCTCAAGATATTTCTTTGTTGTTGAAGCTGTTCTATACTTCCGTCCTCGTAATTTACTTTTTTCAGTTCATTTTCCAAATTTTTTAAATCTTTCTCTTTACTATCGAGATCTTTCGTGTATTTTTTATATTCATCCCCGGTATTTTTTAAATCTGCCTTTTTCGTCTTTAATTGTTCCCTATTATGTTTTAATGTCATTTCACACTGCTTACGTTGCGTCTGCGCTTCAGTTACACTTTGTTTAGCAGTTATCAATTGTTGTTCTAGTGTTGCATTTTCACCATCTTTGTTTTGTAATAAACCAGCACTAATTTTTTGATACTGTTCTTGTGCAATTAATACTGCATCAGAATCTTTTTGATCCATTTCTTTTAAATTTTTAAAAAACTCTTCGACGTTTACGAACTGTTTCTGCTTTGATTTAAAAACATTTTCATCATCTTTTATGTTAGTTTTTAACTGTTCCACAGCTTTTTTGGCAGTTTTAATGCTTTCTTTATTACTATTAACTTCAGCTGCTAACTCAAATTGGTGTTTTTCGGCCTGTTGCAATTCCTTCTGCAATGAGCCCAATTGCCCTCCTGTTTCCTAAACATAATATAGTAATTAAAGAAAATATAAAAATACGAGATTCTTTTTATCAAATCACATACTTCATCTATTTTCTTAGATAATTCCTTGCATTCCTCCACAATACTTTTAAGTTCTTCTTCGCTAGCAGCAATACTTTTTGTCTTTTCGTCGATTTTATTTTTAACATTTTGTACATTTTCCTCAGCTTTTTCACTCTCATTTAATGCTTTAACATATTTCCAAGCAAGACAAATTCTTTTACAGTGTTCTAGCTCTCTCTCTATACGTTGAAATTCCACATATTGTATTTTTTCTTCTCTAAGTTTCGCTAATCTTGGGCCTATTTCTTCCTTTAAAATCTAAAATAAATACATTTATAAGATTCTGTATTAATAAATTATATTAATTAATAAAAAGAAAAAACAATCATACATTGTTTATTTCTCTTAATTTACTATTTTTCTTTTCAATAGTTTTTAAAGCAGCCTCCTTTTTATTTTCATACAATCGTGTACCTGCTGCTTCCTCTATCATGGACAATATTTCTACAGGTTTCATATTAAGAACTTTTGTAATTCTTCCTTGCATTATTAAAAAATGAGGGTTATTCACATTCAGTTGAACAGAACAAAACATGTCTTGTACACGTTTGTTTGTCACATTTGTTCCATTAATCAAATACCCATTTTTACCATCGATTAAAATTCTTCTTGTAACTGTTATTTCTTGGTGATGTTCATATCCCATAGGTGATGAACTTTTATCATGATTATCAAATGTTATAGTGACACTGGCTTTCTTAATGCCTGCTTGCCCAGATTTGTAAACCAAATCTTGTAATGATGCTGCACGTACCTATTTTAGAAAAGTAAAAAGTAAGATATTGGTGAAAGTACTCCAAATTTATTTGAAGCACATTCTACACTCTATGAGACCCAAAGAAACGGTAACATACTTGTCCAAGTTGTGTAATTCCCAAAACAAAGCATATCGCATCCAACACGTTAGATTTCCCGGTACCATTGAATCCTGTGATTGCATTAAACTCTTTATCAAAACCATTTATTTCGATTCTCTTTCCGTATGATTTAAATCCTTCTAATACCATAGACTTTATATACATCTTCAAATCAAATCAATTATAAATGTAACACAGTATTCTAACCCGTTATAATTTCAAATAACAAACAGAGACTACCACACTGATTTGGAGTTTAACGGTTAAAATTTAACGCCACACGGACTCAGTACGCTTGAGAAGGGGAAACCTCCGACACGAGGCGCTGTCGGCGTGTTACTAGATCGTCTTTCTCTCTTTAACATATAAGAATTGTACCTTGTACCTTATCTATGCCCGAACGTTAAACCACTTGTGAAAAAAAAAAATTTTAAATCGTTTTGGAAAAATTATTTTCGGTTGCCAGTGTCAATTACAATCATTTTTGGTGAATAGACATACCCCCGAAATCCCACCCCTTTTCGAGAAATAAATTGGAATAGGTTTGACATTTTTGACAAAATTAAAAGTTTTCAAATCTTTTTAAAAAAAATATGACCGTGTGCAGATGCCAATTCTAATCATGTTTGGTCATTAGACATACGCACGAAATCCTACACACTTTCGAGAAAAAAATTAATTACTAAAAATCTAATTTGGCGCCAAAATTCACGACGAAAAAATTTTACAAATCAATCTAAAAAAATTATGTTCGTGTGCAGGCGTCTATTCCAATCATTTTTGGTCATCAGACATACCCCCGAAATCCCACCCCTTTTCGAGAAATAAATTGGAATAGGTTTGACATTTTTGTGAAAATTAAAAGTTGTCGAATCGTTTCAAAAAAAATATGTTCGCGTGAAGGCGTCTATTCCAATCATTTTTGGTCATCAGACATACCCCCGAAATCCCACCCCTTTTCGAGAAATAAATTGGAATATGTTTGACATTTTTGTGAAAATTAAAAGTTATCGAATCGTTTCAAAAAAAATATGTTCGCGTGGAAGCGTCTATTCCAATCATTTTTGGTCATCAGACATACCCCCGAAATCCCACCCCTTTTCGAGAAATAAATTGGAATAGGTTTGACATTTTTGAGAAAATTAAAAGTTGTCGAATCGTTTCAAAAAAAATATGTTCGCGTGGAAGCGTCTATTCCAATCATTTTTGGTCATCAGACATACCCCCGAAATCCCACCCCTTTTCGAGAAATAAATTGGAATAGGTTTGACATTTTTGAGAAAATTAAAAGTTGTCGAATCGTTTCAAAAAAAATATGTTCGCGTGGAAGCGTCTATTCCAATCATTTTTGGTCATCAGACATACCCCCGAAATCCCACCCCTTTTCGAGAAATAAATTGGAATAGGTTTGACATTTTTGAGAAAATTAAAAGTTATCGAATCGTTTCAAAAAAAATATGTTCGCGTGGAGGCGTCTATTCCAATCATTTTTGGTCATTAGACATACCCCCGAAATCCCACCCCTTTTCGAGAAATAAATTGGAATAGGTTTGACATTTTTGTGAAAATTAAAAGTTGTCGAATCGTTTCAAAAAAAATATGTTCGCGTGAAGGCGTCTATTCCAATCATTTTTGGTCATCAGACATACCCCCGAAATCCCACCCCTTTTCGAGAAATAAATTGGAATAGGTTTGACATTTTTGAGAAAATTAAAAGTTATCGAATCGTTTCAAAAAAAATATGTTCGCGCGGAGGCGTCTATTCCAATCATTTTTGGTCATTAGACATACCCCCGAAATCCCACCCCTTTTCGAGAAATAAATTGGAATATGTTTGACATTTTTGTGAAAATTAAAAGTTGTCGAATCGTTTCAAAAAAAATATGTTCGCGTGAAGGCGTCTATTCCAATCATTTTTGGTCATCAGACATACCCCCGAAATCCCACCCCTTTTCGAGAAATAAATTGGAATAGGTTTGACATTTTTGAGAAAATTAAAAGTTATCGAATCGTTTCATAAAAAATATGTTCGCGTGGAGGCGTCTATTCCAATCATTTTTGGTCATTAGACATACCCCCGAAATCCCACCCCTTTTCGAGAAATAAATTGGAATAGGTTTGACATTTTTGTGAAAATTAAAAGTTGTCGAATCGTTTCAAAAAAAATATGTTCGCGTGAAGGCGTCTATTCCAATCATTTTTGGTCATCAGACATACCCCCGAAATCCCACCCCTTTTCGAGAAATAAATTGGAATAGGTTTGACATTTTTGAGAAAATTAAAAGTTATCGAATCGTTTCATAAAAAATATGTTCGCGTGGAGGCGTCTATTCCAATCATTTTTGGTCATTAGACATACCCCCGAAATCCCACCCCTTTTCGAGAAATAAATTGGAATAGGTTTGACATTTTTGTGAAAATTAAAAGTTGTCGAATCGTTTCAAAAAAAATATGTTCGCGTGAAGGCGTCTATTCCAATCATTTTTGGTCATCAGACATACCCCCGAAATCCCACCCCTTTTCGAGAAATAAATTGGAATAGGTTTGACATTTTTGAGAAAATTAAAAGTTATCGAATCGTTTCAAAAAAAATATGTTCGCGCGGAGGCGTCTATTCCAATCATTTTTGGTCATTAGACATACCCCCGAAATCCCACCCCTTTTCGAGAAATAAATTGGAATAGGTTTGACATTTTTGAGAAAATTAAAAGTTATCGAATCGTTTCAAAAAAAATATGTTCGCGTGGAGGCGTCTATTCCAATCATTTTTGGTCATTAGACATACCCCCGAAATCCCACCCCTTTTCGAGAAATAAATTGGAATAGGTTTGACATTTTTGTGAAAATTAAAAGTTGTCGAATCGTTTCAAAAAAAATATGTTCGCGTGAAGGCGTCTATTCCAATCATTTTTGGTCATCAGACATACCCCCGAAATCCCACCCCTTTTCGAGAAATAAATTGGAATAGGTTTGACATTTTTGAGAAAATTAAAAGTTATCGAATCGTTTCAAAAAAAATATGTTCGCGCGGAGGCGTCTATTCCAATCATTTTTGGTCATTAGACATACCCCCGAAATCCCACCCCTTTTCGAGAAATAAATTGGAATAGGTTTGACATTTTTGAGAAAATTAAAAGTTATCGAATCGTTTCAAAAAAAATATGTTCGCGTGGAGGCGTCTATTCCAATCATTTTTGGTCATTAGACATACCCCCGAAATCCCACCCCTTTTCGAGAAATAAATTGGAATAGGTTTGACATTTTTGAGAAAATTAAAAGTTATCGAATCGTTTCATAAAAAATATGTTCGCGCGGAGGCGTCTATTCCAATCATTTTTGGTCATTAGACATACCCCCGAAATCCCACCCCTTTTCGAGAAATAAATTGGAATATGTTTGACATTTTTGTGAAAATTAAAAGTTGTCGAATCGTTTCAAAAAAAATATGTTCGCGTGAAGGCGTCTATTCCAATCATTTTTGGTCATCAGACATACCCCCGAAATCCCACCCCTTTTCGAGAAATAAATTGGAATAGGTTTGACATTTTTGAGAAAATTAAAAGTTATCGAATCGTTTCATAAAAAATATGTTCGCGTGGAGGCGTCTATTCCAATCATTTTTGGTCATTAGACATACCCCCGAAATCCCACCCCTTTTCGAGAAATAAATTGGAATAGGTTTGACATTTTTGTGAAAATTAAAAGTTGTCGAATCGTTTCAAAAAAAATATGTTCGCGTGAAGGCGTCTATTCCAATCATTTTTGGTCATCAGACATACCCCCGAAATCCCACCCCTTTTCGAGAAATAAATTGGAATAGGTTTGACATTTTTGAGAAAATTAAAAGTTATCGAATCGTTTCAAAAAAAATATGTTCGCGCGGAGGCGTCTATTCCAATCATTTTTGGTCATTAGACATACCCCCGAAATCCCACCCCTTTTCGAGAAATAAATTGGAATAGGTTTGACATTTTTGTGAAAATTAAAAGTTATCGAATCGTTTCAAAAAAAATATGTTCGCGTGGAAGCGTCTATTCCAATCATTTTTGGTCATTAGACATACCCCCGAAATCCCACCCCTTTTCGAGAAATAAATTGGA